>NC_045030.1:47552202-47583792 GCF_008632895.1 Mastomys coucha | reverse complement strand
AAGGAAGTACAGGTTCCAGTAGCATTATTATTATTATTATTATTATTATTATTATTATTATTATTATTTATAAGGGTGTTCTCTAGTACCTTATATTTACATAATAGTATGCATCAAGAACAGAGGTATATTTTAAAAGTAGTACCTGTTGGTCGATATTATTAACCTTATTTGAACGATGTAAGGAAAGAGGTCCTAAGAGGTCAAACCACACGTCCAGCTTATAAGAAGTCATTGGCAGAGATTGAATTCTCAAGGCTGCAATCCTGTACTCTATCCACTCTTGTCACTCAGCTCTCAGCCATCAAGGATTTACTATAATCAGAACTAAAAACAGCAGGCCCTCCCTCACTTGTGATGTATCAAAGAGATAAAGTCCAATCACTTGACAGAATGGATTGAGGTTGATTGGATCTGAATAACAATTTAAAAGACTGCTTTATTTTCCATACCTGAAGCAGCTGCTGAAGTATTTTATTTAGAAAAAAAAAGTTGTAAAGATATTTATTGATTTTCCTGTTTCAAATATGACACTTTAATATCTAGCTGATAATATTTTTTATTTGATGAACAGAGCTAAAAATTATACTAATCAACAACTTTCCTTCATAGTTTTGTATATTGGGGTACTCTGTTCTATTATACACACACACACACACACACACACACATTCACAAAAACATCTTCATTTTTATCTGTATAAAACCTTTCAAACATTGCTCCCAAAGTGCAGAAAACATGACATTTTTGTTCCTGTAACCAGAGTTAAATTTATGTCACTATTTGCTATATTTACTTCATATACATTTTTTGCTTTGCTTTTCAAACTTTATGATTTTTTATGTTAATGACACAAAATGTTTAAAAACTGTTAAAGATTTTCCCCGCCCCTAGCATTTTAGTTCCAGAGTTAGCTACTACTTGGAAGCTGGATTTGTTTAATTTGATATATATATCTATATCTATATCTGTATCTATATATATATACATATATATCTGCATCTATGTATATAGATACAGATATAGATATAGATATAGATATAGATATAAAGCCTGTCTTTTCATGTAATGGTAAAATCCCTCTATGTTGCCAGATAACTGATCTTTTTCTCAAAGTTTAATAAGGTGAATATCTTTCAGACATGTCTGAAGCATCACTGCTCATCTTTTATTCCGTTCTATTTCATTAAGTGTGAGTTGTGTATTATCTGCTTGTGAAGAATATCAGAAAGCATATTTTTCCAATATATGTTAATGTGCTTTTGGTTTTGTTGCTTAACTAGGTAGCAGTTAATATCCATATCTGTAAGTTGTAAAAACTTTTTGTAGCCCTTATTCTTGACTAACCTATAATTAAGCTAGTGTTAAATTTAAAATATTTTCCCTTTGTTCACAGCTCATCTTTATGAGTTTCAATAACTCTATTTGCCAAACTTTGGGCCAGCAGATAACTCAGATATAATGGAAGTCATGTCACATTCACTCAAATGTGATGGCTTAGGATTTGTGGCTGCTATTCTGCTTTGTTTAGAGGCAGCATTTATACAGTTTGAAAGTAACTAAGTCATTTTGCACTTCATTGATTTTTACTAGAGAATATTTCTGCATGTCCTCCCTCTACCCACAAAGCCATATTCACCTTTTTACATATAGTAAGCAAGAAGTATTTTGCAAACTCCATTTTATAAATTCTTAAGACACTAAACCAATTAATCTAGTAATAATATAGAAAACAAGGTGCATGTTATTGTGACTGGATGGCAAAACTTAGAGCTCAGTTTAGAATTAATACTTTAGTAAACTGAAGCCAGTGAGAATCTCAGGAAAATAATCTATTAAGCTCACAAGTCATACAATTAGCAAACTAGAAGAAGAATTACAATCCATAGCAAGTCCAAAATAAATAGAGTAAACATGAATTAGAATAAATAACCAAACTCAAAAGTCCAAAGCAAGTAGAAAGCTGTGGTCAAATAGTAACTAGCTAGGAGGCCAGGAGGATACACTATTAAGGAAGTCATTTCATTTATTTGAGCTTAAATAATATCATCTATAAGTATAAATGTTTTATTATTAGCAAAAGCTGTTTCAGAATTTTTGTTGTTGCTTTTGACATCTTTAGTTCTTATTCTAGGGTGCAAAGTAACACATAGAAGTGTTAAACCAGATATCAGGGAAAATGTCTACTTCTATGAATTTGTAAAACAACTACCAGGAAAAAAATAACATAAACTATTTAGGTCTGTTATCAAACATTATACATTTTCCAGAGTTTGGACCAACAGGATTAGAAAAATATAAGGAAACTATTTCACTACTAAGAAATAACTAAGACTATACTGTGTTTGCTCCACAAATAGTGATGGGACAAAGTAGTTAAGGGTTCACAAGTGAAGAGTATAGGAAGAAGAGGAGTAGTATAAGAAAGGAAGGGAAACTATAAAAGTTTGAGTTAAGGATTTTAAGGAAGTTTGGAAAGAGTTTCAAAAATTAATTGCAATAAGTATTGTGTTGGCCCTAGAAATAAATGATAATCAGAGCATTAGTAAAAACAATATATTTTCCGATTGGTCACATGTTATGTAGGTACATGCAGTAGCATAGCTTATATAAAAATTATTAGTATAAAATTGCTTTGTATATAGTCTATATTATAACACAGATTTATAAATAAATCTGTTCCTTTTACTGCAATGTCTCAAAGTTACCTATGATCCTGCTAAAATTTGGTAGATACTCAACAACAGTGCCCTCAAAGCTACTTTTTAACAAATGGTTAAATGGGATGATTCCCCTGAGGAAAGATATTCCAATGATTATTTCTCACTTGTAGGGGCCCAGATTTTGCTGTTATTTCTTTAATTTTAATATTTCCCATTAACTTGAATCATTTATGAAGGTAACTCTATGCCAAGTCTCGGTGTCCAGATTAACTGGAAACAAACCAGTGACCTCCTAGAAGCTAATGTGGAGAATGTGTCCTGTTGCTCCCAAAAGGATGGAAAAGATGAACACTTAGGCTAAGAGGTTAATAAAAACTAGAGGAGAATATGGTAATGAATTCATTCATAGGGCAGAAGTGTATTTGAACATTTTGTAATATATATATAAAACATTTATAAATATCAACTAATGTATATTTAATGAATATGGCAAGGATTATACTACCTAATACATAAACATTATATTTCATAATTATGATCTGCTCACTGGGCAACATTTCACAGATGAAAGGTCAAGGCTGAGAAAACACTTTGTAGAAGCATAAAAGCCCCAAATGCATCTTTTATAGCACTTTTAGCATACCGGATTACTGTATTTACTCATGTTCACCTCAATCCTTTAATTTTGCAAAGAAAAGAATATTCATCCTTGCTATTTCAGGCAAAGTAACTCCTATGGGCTCAAGTGTCTGACTGGACACATCAGATATTTCAGAAAGTAGGATTCACATAAGGAAAAAATCAGAAAGATGACAGATTATGAAATTATTGGAGAAACTAAGGCTTGTTCAGTTTAACCAAAGAGAAAGGTGCCGGAGTAGCAATGTGTATGAGGCTGGAGAAGACAGAGGCATCTTTACAAGAAACCTTCTGGAGTAGATTTTATTCTGAAGGTAGTGGGGAGCAAGCATTTGAAGTGATTGCATTTGCATAACAAAAAGATCAGTCTAGCAACTAAAAAAAAATAAAGATTGAAGTGTGGATACATCTAGAGAAAAGATAGCTATTTCAGAGGGTATTTCATTGGTTCAAGTATGGGTTTGGACTAAAACCATGAAAGAAAATGAATTGAAGACTTACGAAGTGATGATACAGTGGCCCTGTGATGACACAATAGGCTTTGTAGTCCCCCAAGACATCATATTTAATTTCACCAATAATATTCACTGGCTCTTAGCAATGTTAACTTTTCTGGGTCTACAGTTATGAGACTCAGTAACTGGTGTGAGTGCTTTGATCAAGTGGTTTGATCATTAGAGAATATATACTATCATTTGGATTTTGATATTGGGCATATGATTTAAAAATAAGAATATTGGCTTTCCCTGAAAGTAGAGAAGGATGGGGGAAAAAAGAAAAGCTGAACAGGATTGTACAAATAAAATCTGGGGCACAGGTCCCTGCTAGAATGCTTACCTAGTGTGCATCAGTGGTAAGTTCCATCACTACTACTCCAAAATAGTATATCCAAAGGGTCATCTGTAAGTAAAGTTACTCTTAATAGATTTTAACTGGGTAATATTATAAAGTTTTGAAGATACAAATTATGTCATAAAAATATGAGAACTACTGAGTGCTGCATCAAAGAACTCTAAAGATGAAACGGCCTGTAGAATCCATTGGGCTCGTCCCTCGCACTCTTGATTCAAGATCCCACTAGCATAAACTTAAGCACTGCTGCTCAAAGGCTAGCCTGTGGTTCATTCAACTCTTTTATCCTCCTGGGTAGAACCACTTTGCAAAGTATGATGGTAGTTTTCCAGGGATAAGTTCTTCAGACTACTGGGGACCATTTGTGAAGCACTCATAGATCTGCCACTGAAAACTGTTAACACTTCTAGAGCTGCTTTAGTCCTTTGTATTATGTTCAGCTTTCTTATACATGGCAACTTAGCATGCAATGTTTAAGTAACCTTTAGCTGTTGTTCTTGCTAATTTTCGTCAGTCACACAGAACATATAATTTCCTTTGAGCTCATTCGAGGTCCTTGTTAATATTTTTCTATGACATATATATATATATATATATATGTATGTATGTATGTATATTTGCCATTTTAATATCTCCAATGCAGATATCAAACTCACCTGCAATGTGCTTTGTATCCAACTCAGTTCAATCGTTGTGTTATATTTTAACAATAATAATTATTATTATTAATAATAACATTTTCATTGCAAGAAGTCTGCTAGACACCATTTCGCAAGTTTTCCCTATGTATCTATAATCCTTAGATGAAGTAGGTAATATTATCATTCCCATTTTATGGAAAAGGAAAACAAGCACACAAAACTTAAGCAGGACAGCCTATTAGCTGCAACACCTGTGTTCACCACGGCCAGTGGCAGTAGAACTCCAGAGACCATTATTATCCCCCTCACTGCTATGACTAATGATTTTTGCAGCTGAGAATCTGATCCTAGATTGAGCACTACAGAGTGCTGCTGTATTCGGGTGTAATTATGTCTCCCGTAACAATATTTATGTCTCTATGTTGCCTCTGATGAAATCCGCACACAGGCAGTTATTTCCATTTTGACAGTTGCCTTAAGATGAACATGTTTTCATTGGTCCTAATTTTGTTTAAGTTTGTCATTATGAATATGCACCCAGGGCAATGGCAAGCATTGTACTGTAAAAAGAGGTGAGAGGAAAGAAGTAAATAAATAAGACCTTACTTCTTGGATCTTGAGGGACTAAGAGGTGATAAAGCAAAACACTGTTAAAAATTCATACTAGCAACTTGTGTTGTATATTATGCATGGAGACTAAACTTTTTAGTGTCTTGGCAAAGCCCTGGGGCAGCAGAGAGGTACCTTAGAGCAGAGAAAGTGCATTTGAAATGGTAATGAGAAGTGAGCCCCATGACAAAGTGCTAGCCACTGAAATATTTCTCTGAGACAAACATATATTTAGAGAGGGCAGAGAGTCATTGACTGCTGCCAGATGACCTATTTTAAGGTTTCTTTTTTCCCCTAGGTATACTCAGATGACTTCACAGCGGGTACAATTTTAATAATGCAATAGATGTCCATCTATTTGAAGTTTGATGCCAGCTAGCATCTTCACTTCTTATTTCTTGGGATACCAACTATGAGTTTTATTGTTTTCAACCAGCAGTAGCACCTACATGAAAGACCTCCTAACGTTCAGGATACTTTTAATACTGCTTTGATTTAAATAAAATTCCAACAATTTTCTTCATTACCCTTTAATAGCATGACAATTTGCTTTTCCTCTGGACTGTAGGTTGAGCAGCACAAGACGTTCCTTATGTGACACATTTGTGTGGCTTCAAAGTTTGTTAAAGTCTCAGCCTTCTGTTTCCTAGTAAATGCAAAGGAGGCCACTTCCAAATTTTCTAGAGTCATTGACTACCATTTCTCACTCCACACATACGCTTGGATATTCAGTGGAATCTATGAGATAGTATTACAATGAATCCCTCAACTCAACTAGATATTCCTAATAATTTTGATGTAGCTAAGCGCCTTGAGGTATGTCTTACACAGGTTAACAGTGACAAAGTATGGCTGCAATCTCATGGAACATGCATTAGATTCACTCAAAAAGTGGTTGGATATTTTAATGCCTAGGAGGGCACTTTTATACTAGTGGGCACATCTTATAAAGTCAAACTGAAAAACTTTTTGCTTTCAAAAGACATTTATTGAAAAATATACATAGAAATTGTATGTATAAATTTAGTATATAACTACTATTCATTCCATTGTTTGCTTCTTAGTCAACAGTTATTTTGTGTAATGTTTTCTTACCTTTAATATCCCAAAGTTTTGCCATGTGATTATCTTTACATAATAAAACATGGGGACTAAAAAAAAACAAAAAAAGACTATGGGGGAGAGAAGATACCTAGGGAATTAGTCCAGCCTCAGGTCCTTAAGATATTCTGAGAAAAAGTTGGGAATGCTGCTTGGGTTATAGCTACAGAAACAGTCCTCAGAGACAGAGCACTCAGAAAACAGAAAGAAGCTGGTAGAAAGTTTTGTAGGAATAAGGAAAGATCGCAAGGGCCACGCAGCTCCACAAGAAACGGGTCTTGTGCCAATGCAAAACATATATTGGAAGCAGCTAGTCTGTTAGTTACCTCCAAATATTCAAAATCAAAACACTGGGAAATTTGGAATACAAGTATCTTCTGCTGCTTTTCTTCTCTTTTGAGAAAGTGTGTGGAGTTCTGTGCACAAACATTTTTCTTGTTTTAAAAAAAGGTATGCCAAAAGTGAACACTGATGGGTAAAGTCACTAACCTGATAATAAAATTGTTGGATTTTTTTTCTTCATTATATAAATGTCTGAACCCGTCTTCCATACAGGAATAAATTTGGACACAGTGTCTAACATCCCAGCAAATACAGCTTTTTCCTTAGCTGCAAATACATCAATGAAGGATCAGAGCTTTCATAGCCCAAGACTTCCAATTATTTGTTGGGTTCCCACTATCTCACTTGTCCCAAGCTAATCTTTTTTATTTATTTATTTATTTACTTACTTACTTACTTACTTACTTATTTATCTATTGTGGTTTTCTGTTTTTAAAATTATGCTGGTGGGAAAAAAAAGTGTGGTTGCCTTATCAAGGCCATTGTTGTGGTTAACAATAACCTCCTTGGCTGTACTCCTTATGCATCAAGCTTCCCAAAGCTACTATCCAAATTCTTTTACTGCATCTCAGCCCTCATTATGTTCTCAGAACAACTGTACTCCATGAAGGCGTAGGGAAACCGTCCCTCTGCCCAGTTCTGTATCATATTTTTATAAACTGGTCTCTGAAGCAGACCACTTAGACTGCGTCTTCATGAACATAGTTCCTTCAACTATTGTTGACAGAATCTATGATGGTAGAGCCAGATAATTGGTGTCAGATAAGGCTGCCATTAGTTTTCCAATTCTAGCTCTAGATATTGCCACTATTATTTCTTTAAAACATATACTATATTCCATATCTATACTGGCTGGTTTTGTGTGCCAACTTGACACAGGCTGGAGTTATCACAGAAGGGAGCTTTAATTGGAGAAGTGCCTCCATGAGATCCAGCTGTGGGGCATTTTCTCAATTAGTGATCAAGAGGGTAGGGCCCCTTGTGGGTGGTGCCATCCCTGGGCTGGAAGTCTTGGGTTCTATAAGAGAGCAGGCTGAGCAAGCCAGGAGAAGCAAGCCAGTAAGGAACATCCCTCCATGGCCTCTGCATCAGCTCCTGCTTCCTGACCTGCTTGAGTTCCAGTCCTGACTTCCTTTGTGATAAACAGCAATGTGGAAGTAAGCTGAATAAGCTCATTCCTCCCCAACTTGCTTCTTGGTCATGATGTTTGTGCAGAAATAGAAACTGTTATTAAGACAATATCCAATTGACTAATACAAACAATCCTTTGGAAGTTATTTGATTTCTCATACTCATTTTTAAATCATACCAAGTTAGGACCACATAGCTTCATAGATATCTGAAGCATCAAATACTTCTATAATCAGCATGCACAGAAAAAATACCCCCACACACACACCCACCAACATACACAGGTTTTATGTAAAATCTGAAAACAACACAACAAATGGCTATTGTGTTAGAGAGGTAGGATGTTGTATGAGTGGCGGTGTAACAGAAGTAGAGTTCACGATGAATTTTCCCACAGATTATAACATAACCATGTGTTGTTTAAACATGAACACAATCAGAACTTTTGAGTTTACAGGGCAAGAACACTTTCAGGAAACAGTAAAGTAATCCAAGCCAAATTCATATTTTTCCCCCTTTGAAATGTCTCACCTACAAGCTTTGTCAACTGTTTCCTTTTAAAGTAGCTGCTAGTCTTGTGTATTATGCCCCTGAGACTAAGAATATGATTGTTTAAAAATGGCATACCTAGAGGACACTGAGTCTGTGTCCTACATATCTTTCCATCATCCAGCATGTGTGTACTCTCAATGAATATTAAGCAATAAGGTCTGACCCCCTTAACCATATAAGATGATTCCTTGTTTTGAGATGGGATGCCCTGCGAATTAACAATACTTCTTTCATTTTCCATGGCTGTCAAGCTGGCATCTTTCATCAGAACTAAATTTGTTTTAAGTAGTTGAATGCGTAACAATTTTACCAGAAAAATCTCTCATCACCTCTATCTATTCAAAAACTTTAAAACATAGTATCATATTTAGAGGAAAAGAAGTAAGTCCTGAAACATAGTGTTAGGTTCATCGTTTCCTCAATGTTGCAATGGTGATTATTTTTACCATAATCTTCTTCTGGCTGTTAGCCCAGGGTGGGAAACTACATAGCTGCATTGTTTAATAAGTGACAATGGAGACATTCAGGTTTTTTCCCCCCAAAGGGTCTGTACATGTATGGGGGGAAAGTGTGGGTGTAATCCTAAGGACAGAAATTTCCTATCTACTATTTTCACAATAATTCATCAAAACTTGAATTCTCTCATGTTATTCAAGCCTTGGAAATATTCTCAAATCCTCAATATTGTTTCAAATAAAATATAAATACCATGGTATATTTGAAACCACTAAACAAACTTGCACTCAGGGTGTATTTTGTGGCTTCTTCATTTGTAAGTTTTTCTTTTTCAGTCAAAAGTCATTTTCTCACAATAAAGAGAAGTACAGGTATATACAGAATGAATTCCTTTCTTACCCGTGGTCTCTGTAATAATCATCCTTACTGTTTTTGTCTATTCAAATATATACAGTTCTAAAAATAACAGCTTCTTTGAAAGGGGTCTAATTGGCATGAGCTGCTGTTGCCCTCAAGTCCTGCTGACAAGGTGAAGGTTGGCAGAAAAACAAATAAAAGCAACTGATAAATGTCAGAAGTAAGTTGTAGTAAAAACATACTGTTCCGTTCATTTTGATAAAAGGGCAGGTACAATGTACATCAAATTTTTTCCTTAGAGAGTTCTCAACTGATGGATTGAAAATCCCCATTGAGAACCAAATTTATGCCATATTTAGCTATACTTAAAAATATAATTGAAGTGCTGCTTTGAAAAATCTGTTTTAAAAGGATAACATTCCAACATATTGTTTTACTAATATACACACTTAGGTATGAATATCAGAGCAAAATAATGATTAGAATGTTATAGCCTAATGTGAGATAACTCAAGACTCAAAATGAAACATCATTGAAAACTAGACATAAATGGTTGTTAATTAAAGCCCATTTTAATTGGATTTTACTGGATTGCATTTCAAGGTCTGTTGCATTGTTTTCTGATCATGACTCCTAGTGTTTTATCCTAAGTTTGAATTTCCTATTTTCTTTCTCTCATCTGCCTACTGTACCATTGGGGCCCTCCATATTTTAAAAGTACCTTTTTGTTGAAGTATATGAATTTAAAAGATTCATCTATAATGCTATTAATAGTTTGCTTCTCTTTGTCATTGTGTAATACTATTTCAAATAAATGATGTTTTTTGTGGAATGAGAAAACCTGAGAAGAATAAACCCAGATAAAAGATATTTGAATTTGCATGTTGATTTTTTTAAATATGAAAAGGCCAATAACTTCTAAGTTAACATTGTAAATATGCTCTTCTTGTAATAAGAAAACATGCTGCTTCTCAAACTTGACATTTCTTTCAGTACAAGGAAGTATTTAGTTTTAATTGACTTTGGCACAAATCCTATAGTCCAGGATTATATATATATAGAAAATCATTTGCTGGGAAGGTTACAGACCTTGAGTCTAAGCCAATGATCTGTTTTATTTAGGCTTGAACTAAATGTTCTTAAAGGATCTCCTTAGATTCTCATATGTTCCAAATAAAGCTATTTCAGCCATTTCCAGGTTCAGTGTAAGGATGCCCTTTGTTGGTCAGTATTCATAATTCTACAAAAGCAAGTAACTTCAAGTTTCTCATCTGGAAAAAAAGAAAACAAATAAAAGAGATTGACAAAATGAATAAATAAATCTACCCACCATTTTAACATATTCACCCTTCATGACTTCTTTTATTCTTGTAAGGGCTCCACAGTTCAAAGAGAACACACAGATTTGTTTTTTGTTTTTTGTAAATACCAATAATGTAAGAGACAACCAAAGGATATGTCAGTGAGCAAAATGTATCTTTACAAATATAGGTTCTATTAATAAAAGTTATAAAATACCATTAAAGGGTGGGTTTTTTCCTTATTTAGCAGAAACTAGATAATCACTTTGGAAAAATTAAAAGCATAGATTAGTATATTTTGAAAATACAGAAGCATATAAAAATTCAAGGAGGTAAAATTTGAAGAAAAGCTTGTAACCGTTTCAGATATTTACTGACATGGTTTTTATGTTTTGCATAATTTGGGTCACATTATTTATGTCCTAGTACATTTTGGCATTTGCTTAACACCATCACATTTAAGTTATAAAACCAGTAAATAACTTTGTGACAATCCTTGTAATGGTTCTGTTATGATCTGTAATTTACATAAATGTCCCCCAACTGATGGATTTGTAAGGTGTCTTCAATTTTCAGCACTCCACATAATTCTAAATTAAGCCGTCTATTGTTATCAATCTTTGCCTCTTTCATATGTACCCAGTAGAGCTTGCAGAAATAAAATAACAGGTCAAACAGAATGAATGTTCTTAAATATTTGTAATATAGTTGCAAATTAATTTCTAGAAAAACAACTATGGCAGATTAAGGGCCCTATTCTGTGCTTTGCACTCTTTCAATATAAGTAAAGCTCCCCTCACTCTTTAACAATGACAATTACTAAACATTGGTTCATGTAAAAAAGCTTAACCCTAAGTCACATTTTATATCACTTAAAGCAAAGATCAAAATCAAGAGACATACAGGCATCTTAAAAGGAAAGAAAACGTTTGCTTATTTAATGCTTGATTTGCTATATTTATCTATTTTTAAGGATTGTATAGTCCATGCGTATAAAGGGCTGTGTAGTGGTGTTAAAAGTTTTCACCTTGGGTCTTTCTGGTGCTAAACTCTGCTCACTTTTCACTTAGAAACCAACAAAGAAAGTCCATATGAGTCAGTATGCAAAGTCAGATATGAGATGGTAGTTCTCAGTTTTCACTAATAGACTGCTAATTGATTACACTTATGCTTAGGATACTAATATTGTCTTTACCTACCTGTGTCTTATTATCTAATTTTATCCTTTTTGTGTGGTTGAAATACCTTTTCTAAAACGAGGAAAGAATCATTGTCAGTTTCTTGGAAATTTAGGTTTGGAAAGGCAAGAGTTGAAAAAGGGAGATTAGTTTAAATCTAGAAGTCCCCAAGTTGGGAAAAGTTCTACCCTTAAAAAGAATATGACTCTGACCTAATATGTAAAAGGAAAATTTCACACTAGTAGTAGTACATTGGAAATGGCTAAAGTTTTATTGTATATGTATATTATTGTATATGTTAAGAGTACATTCCCAGTGGTTAAACTATGGAGTTCAAGTTAAGCAGACTTATTTCCAGTTTTCGTACTCTCTTCAATCAGCTATATAGCATTCAACAAACTAACATTTTTCTATTTTTCCTCTTTCCTCTCTTCTCTCCTCTTCTAAAAACTTTTTGGCAAGACTTTGACAGAAACACAAATTTCTCATAAAATTTCATAAATATATTTCTAAATTTTGCACAAGGTAGGCATAAATCAAAATGTATTTGTATACTTCACGAATATGGATGTTCTGTCTGCATGCACACCTGCACACCAGAAAAGGGCATCAGGTCCCATTACAGATGGTTGTGAGCTGCCATGTGGAGCTTAGAATTGAACTCAGGTCCTCTTGAATAGCAGCCAGTGCTAGAAACCTTTGAGCTATCTCTTCAATCTCATATAGGCATAAATGGGATAAACACAAGTGTATGAAGGCAAATGTTGTTTTGACTCAATAAATCATGGATAGCCATATCCTGCAATATAATTCATCATTAAAAATGGATAGATGACATTTCTATATTAAGTGTTAAATACATTACAATAAAATACCATCTACATGATGATCATTTCTTTAAAGAATGTTTTTTCCCATGTAGCCCTGACTGTCCTGGAACTCACTCTGTAGACCAGGCTGGCCTCACACTCAGAAATCCACCTGTCTCTGCCTCCCAAGTGCTGGGATTAAAGACGTGCGCCACCACCGCCCAGCTCAGAATATGTTTTAAATCAACCAAAAAAAGACCACTATATTGTCTACTGTGCATCTAGTGAATCTTTTTAAATTATTATAGGAATTTATCTGTATAAAGATAATATTTTGATTTTTTTTATCCTTTCCATATAGACTGGCAAGATCTATGTGCCCCTTAACCCTTCCCTGAGCTGCTTCTATTTTCAGTAGATAGTCATTAACACAGAGATCCACACCTTGCCAAAGTGCAGAGAATATAGGAATCAGAATGTTCAGTCTGAACAGAAAAGGTCTACTGCATTGCCTTCTACCAAGGCTCAGGGAAGAGGCAGTATGGGAGTATGAGAACCAGAGACAGTAGACAATTATAAGGAAGCATAATCTGGGCATAGTAGCAGCATGGCAGCTACACATATGAACCCGTAGTGATTGCAACACCATGCACAAAAGCTATGAAAGCCCAAATCAGACCAAATCCCAGCCTGGAGTGGGGAGTTTTGCACACAATCTCACCAGTACCTGTGCAGCTAATAGCAATTGTTAGCTTCTGGGAAAGAGACGGCTTTCTCTAAGAATGTAGCCCCTCATAAGTTGACCACACTCCAGCTGAAGCCCACACAGCCAAGAATACTTGGGCAGCACAGATAGTCTTTGAAGGGCACTACAAATAATAAAAATAAAAATTGGGTGAGTAAGCTACTAAGAGTAGATTTTGTAAGAATTAGAGGAGGGGTGCAAAATATGATCAAAACATGGTATGCAACTTAAAACTTTCAAAGTACCAGGTTTTTTAAAAAATAAATCTGATGTAAAATTCTGATATCAAATATTATCAACTGGACAGAACCTAAAATCAACTAGGTGATTATGATGGTAGTTTCATATCATAATAGCTGAGGTGGGAAAACCCGTGTTAAATGTGAGAAGCACCATTCCATGGTCTGGGGTCCTTAACAGAATGAAAAAGATAAAAGTGAATTCAGCACCAGGATTCAGCATTCTCTACCTCCTCTTTGTATAACAGGTTCTGTGTCTTGGTGTCCTATAAAATTGACATATAATATAAAGTAACCTATTCCTTAAATTGTTTTGTAGGGTATTCTGATACAACAAAATAGAAAGTAACTACTATAGAAACATATTACTTTTATAAATTTAACATATTTCCAGAAAATGAAGAAAAATTACTGTACCAAAATTATGTATTTGGATGCTTCTCTTTAGCGCTACAGATAAAACACCACTTCCGAGTGTCTGAAATGTTTTTTTCTCTTAAGTTTTTCCTTTGATTAGCACAAGTAATTAAGCTGAATTAGTGGATGATGTTAAAATGAAGAAAATCATTTCATAAACTGCTGTGCCCTATCCTCTCAATCTTTCATTGATTTTTGTTGACAGGAAAATTATCTCAGCCGAAAGATCCTATGTGCAAATCTGTAAGAAGATTTGTTTTTAAAACATATCTTAGAGGTCACCATTGCCTAAAGCAATTATGTTCCATGCTGTTTACCTGTCTAAGTCATTTTTTGGAAATTTCAGGCAAATTTCTAGTTTTCCCAAGTACTAGTGCACTGTTTTATAAAGTATGGCATTGTGGATCTAGAGCACATTATAGAATTGTGGTGACATGTAAAGTAGAAGAAATATCTTACTATAACAGTGTAGGTACCACTCAAGTGATGGTCCATCAGTATTTTTATTAAATCTGTATGATAGGATACAAAGCTGTCGACAATGGGCAGTTTCTCACAGTTGAGTTATAAATATAAATTCTTTTACATTAACTATCATCCATTATCTTCCTGTATGTTTTGTGTTATAGAATTTTAGAAACAGAGGACAGCATAAGGTATAAGACAGTAGGTTGTAGAAAACAGCTAGCATGAGTTCATTTTTTTTAACATCAATCCTAAAACCTACACTCTTTTTGGTCTCTATTGCCTATAACCAATGTGTACTTGCTGCAGGCTCATATGGTTCCAACAGCATATTACAGACAAGCAGCATGCAGCTCAAATGTTTCAGTCCTTCATTCAGTCAAAAAGCACTTTAGGAGAGAGATCCTACATCGGAACTATAGAAGGTACACAGGAGACTAAGATATGAACTCAATACACATGAAGCTTGCTCTGCTTAAAGAGATAAGACATATACAAACAGAACTCTGATAGGATTCTGAAAAATAAGAAGTCTTGTGAGGAAGAAACAAACAAGGTATAACATGATAGAAATTTGGAGACATATCAGAAAGTGTTGTGTGGGAAAGTTTTACTTGATTTATAAACTAAGATATGTCCAATGCTTTGACACACATAAAGTGATGCCATGAGCACATGTTATAAAAACATCTTAAACAGTCTTAAGTACTAAAGTATTAGCTCCATTTATTATGTTGCAAAAGGCTTATTCACTGTAACAACATGACCCAAAACAGAATATTAGTGTACTATCATATAATAGTTTATAGAAGGTCTCTGGAGTAAACACATCCACTGCATACAGTGTATGGCTATGTTAGGACATGGAATCATGTCTTTCATATTATTTCATGAGCACTTAAATAAAGAGCAGATTGATCCATATATGAACCAGGACTCAGGGATATGAACTCTACAAGAGCAGTCATATATTCTATTGTAACTCTGACTATCTAATAATAGAGGAGTATATTTTGTTGGGTAGTAACAGTCTCTTCTCCAGTTTGTGTTCTTATCACCACATAGTGTGTTTTCACCATGCCATCAGTACATCCTAGTAAGTTGGCATTGAAATTCACCATTCTAAGCAGCAAAGTTTCTATTTTACAAATAGTTTCGACCCAATATATTCTTGATTTGTTTGGGTTTTTGGGATAGACTTGTGTAGCCCAGGCTATTCTTGAACTCACAAGGTAGTTGTGACTCATCCTGAATTCTTGATTCCCCAGCTTCTACCTTCCCAGAGGTACTGAGATTATAAGTATGTGCAACTGTGCCCAGTTGAAGACAGTACTGTTAGTCTTCTCTAAAATAGAAAACCATCCCCAAGGCCCACCTCAATGCAGATCTAAGTAAACTGCCTTAAATAAGTAAAACCCACATACTTGTCCTTAGCTATCCCAGACTATGGTTATAAAACAGCGAATAATCAAACCAGTACATGCTCCTAAACTGAATTCTCTTTGATAAATATCCTTGGCAATAAAGTGACAAGGGAAAGCTAGTTGGACTATTTTCATTTCATATGGGCCAAAATTATGAAAATGTATATTTCAAAATATAGTTTTAGATTGCTCTTAAGTTTCCTAAACAATCTACAGTATATTTTTTTGACAGAGGATCTTTCTATATAGCTCATCTTGATAAAACTATAGCATAACTTTCTAATCTTTTCACATCATAAGTACTCTTAATACTGAAAGGAGATATATTTATGTATGATAGGAAGTTTAGAGTTAGTGCATTCCTGAATGTTGATAAATGATATTTCATGAAGATATTGATGAAAATTATAAAAAAATAATGAAAATAATAACTACAAAAGCCACACCATTTTAATCAACCAAAAAGATAAAATTCACAGACATTTTCACCTCTCTCTCTCTCTTCTCTCTCTCTCTCTCTCTTTCTCTCTCTCTCTCCTTCCCCCTCTCCTTTTGTACCCAATCATATAGAGTAATGTCTGGACCATAGTTGTATAAATCTGTGAAAAGGAGTTACAACACACAACCTGAGCACTTTGTAAAGGAAGCACTGTTCTACACTTTTATTTCTGTTATTGCATTTATTTATCCTATGAATCTATGAGAAATGCAGGCTAAATGGTGATACTTTCATTAATATAAATAATAAGAAAATAAATTTAGCTTATTCATTGGTTTTCTGATTAATAGAAAATTGTACTTCAATTTTTTTAATTTTAAACTTTTTGTATTGCTAGGCATGCACTCCACCATTAAGCTACACTGGTGGCCTGAGTTTAACCTTTTCAAACTGCTTAAAAAAAAAAAAAACCACAAGCTCTCCTGACCAAAAAGAGAGCCCACAGGGTTTCTTAATTAGATAAAATGTACAAATAATTCCATACCATTCTCTAAATGTTTTTCTTTGTTCTTTCTTCGGGTACCAATGGAGCTATATTGTTGTAGTCTTAGGGCATGTAATCTTGTTTTCCCCATCCAGTCCTTCCATTTGCTTGTAGATAGTCCATAGAGAGACAATAACGTGATTTCTGAAGAGAAAGAACAGGCTTGAGAGGATGAAAGGACATGAGAATAATCTTTCTTTAAGTGGCTGTGTGCTTTAGGCAAGTTTCTTAAGATCTCAGAACTTTTGTTTACTTTTAGTACCTCCTTTATAAAAGGAGACTCAAAATAAAGGAAGCTTTGTTTAGACAGTTGAACAAAACAGGGAATGTAAAGTTTCTCTCAAATAGGACCACAGCTATAAGAATTCTACAATGTGCACTGCCTCAGTTACTTCCTATTGCCCTAAGAAAACACTCTGACTAAAAAATACTTGGAGATAAATAATTTGATGGGGGCTTATAATTTCAGAGGGTGAGCCCATGAGCTTCATGGAAGGAAGCATGTTAGCAGGCAGGCAAGTACAGCAGGAGATAAATAGTTCAGAGCTTACCTCCTGAGACACAACCATAAATCAGAGAGAGAGAGAGAGACAGAGACAGAGACACAGAGAGAGACAGAAAGAACACACAGAGAATCGTATGAAGTTTTGACACCTCAAAGAGCACCCCACCTCCAGTGACACACCTCCTCCAACAAGGTCACACCTCCTGAACCTTCCAGAGTAGTTCCTCAAAGGTGAGACCAAGCATATATGAGTCTATGGGGGAAGATAGTCTCATTCAAACAATCACATGTACTCTAAAGGTAACTGAAAAATATGACTTGCCTCTGAAATACAGGAAATGTAATACATAGGTAAGAGCATATTCTTTGAAAACTGTCAGATTTTACATAAAAGATATACAAACATAATTACAAAGCATCTTGTTATTATTACAACCAATGATAATGGTAAACACTAATCCAAAATTGTTTTTACTTTAAAACAGAATTAGCCATTTTGTGTGTATTCTATAAATAATTCTTTTCATTCTAAAATAATTGATGACTTGTGATTATAAATATCAAGCGGCAATATATCCCCTTGCTCTGTAGATTAAAAGCAAATTTAGGTAAGTAAAAATAACATGATTTCTTACATATATCTTCAGGCATCCTTATAATTATTTTAGCTGTCTTCCTTCCCTTTTCTTCTGTATTGACATACTTCCACCTCTCTAACTAAAGCACTCCTTTTCCCATATTCCCAATTAAATCACTTGGTACCCTTACTATTCCCCTCTCTATTATTCTTCTCCTCTCTCAAATGCCCCATTTACTTTTCTGGCTTCTGTACTTCAGGTTTTATATTTGTACCTGAAGATTTGGAGTTAGGGTCCATAGATGAAAGAAAATATGTGATATTTGGATTTCTGAATCTGGATTATCCCATTCTTATACTCTTTTTTGGTTCTTTCCATTTACCTGCAAATTTCATGATTCCATTTTATTTACAGTAGTAGTATTCCATGGTGCATATGAAGCATGTTTTAGCTATCCATTTGTTACTTAAAGGGTATTTAAGATGTTTCCATTTGTAGGATATTATGAATAGACCTACAATGACATGGCTGAACAAGTATCTGTGGAATAGGATATGTGCATCTTAAAGTAGATTTACTTTGAAATTTCTGAGGGTTCTTCATAGTGATTTCCAGAGTGGCTGGGCCAGTTTGCAATGCCACAAACAATGAATAAGGATTCCATCTTCCCATTCTTTATTTTTTGTCTTGTTTTGGTTTGGTTTGGTTTGGTTTGGTTTGGTTTTTCAAGACAGGGTTTCTCTGTGTAGCCCTGGCTGTCCTGGAACTCACTTTGTAGGCCAGGCTGGCCTCAAACTCAGAGATCAGCCTGCTTCTGCCTCACAAGTGCTGGGATTAAAGGTGTGCACCACCACTGACAACCCCCCCCCCATACTTTTTGTAGTATTTTGGCTGGAGTAAAATAAAAGGGAAACTCTACCCATAGTCTCACCAACATGGCTGCTTTAACAAGACCAGAACACTGATGACACTAATATTCTGACATGGAAGGGGTAAATCTCATAGGGTACCAACACTAGACAAAGAACTACAGGCAACGAAAGAATGCTTAAAGAAGTGGAAATACTCTTCTTTGGGAGAAGAGCCCCACCTTGGTTGTCCAAAACCAAGTGATCACTCTTAAATTTATGTGCATATAATTAACATAATACTCACACACAGAGTATGTTGTATTCATGTATTTAGGAAATGGCTTACAATTTAGGATCAATTTTATCAGAAATGGTATTTTGGTATATTTTATCAACATCTATTTGATACATCTAATAATTGGTTTTGTCACTATGACCATAGCTAATTCATGATTGTTGTTAATCTTGAATATATTCACAAATAAAAAATTTTTCAAATATTTGGTAAGAAACAAAAATGTGTCTTGTTTTGTTGAAAACATTACACCTAACTCTTCTTCTCTAGCACATTTACAAGAAAATACTTTCCTTCATTTTCAGATTAACTTAACCTCAAAGTAAACTAAGCATTTATAATACCTTAAATCAGTTTTATTTTCCTCAGTGCAGTGTTTATAAAATTTTCTTTGTTTACCTAAAGTGATTTTTTTAATTAAAAGAGATTCTTTTATTATTGAAAATTATATCTAAAATACTGGTGGTGTTTTAAAAGGAAGATTCTATTTAGTTGCTGCCCATAACTTTCTTGGCAACTAATTCAAAGGACAATAGTCATTTAAAATTTAATATCTAGAATTTTGGAAAGTCCCAATTAGCACATTATCTTTTGCAGTATAATAAAATCAGTGTTGGTATAAAAACGCCCAGCTTTCACAAAGTTGTTTAGGTTTTAGGGAAGTTTCTTCAATGTTTTCCTTCATGGGTACCAAACAGTATATTTCCGTTATGAATTTGGAAAAACACTAACTTTCAGAGTCTTGTTCCCTAATATATTTGCAGTCAGCCTATGGGATGGGATGTGATGGATGATGCAGAGCAAACTCTTTCTTCTGTGCACATTGGCTTCAGGAAGTGTACAAATAAGCATTTCTAAAACCCCTAGCTGACTCTGACAGACCCAATGTATTGATGTAGTAGCCTGCCAGCCATCTACAACCATGCATAGCTTCTTGAACTCCTCATTAGGAAATAATGAGGGAACAGTCATAAATACATTCAATTGATTATGCATTACTACTGATGCCTGCATTTACTTTCAGTACTGCTTAGGCCTACTTGAGACATTTAATTAATAGTTTGCAGGCACTTGCTGATAGAAACATTGAGTATATACCATCAAGACAGAAATAATTTATTTCCTTGCTTGATTTAGTGAAAATGTTAAATCCTTTTAAAGCTTGTTTACCTGGCATTGGAAGTTACTTTCAGTTTCAGCTCATTCCCATAGGATTCAGTTAAATAAAGCAGGTCCCAAACAGGAATCATTCTTGACAATCAGTGCCAATCAGACACTTTTTCTCCTCTACCTTTAATCACAGCTCTTTATGTTGTTTGCTTGTATCATTTGGAATCTAAACAGAAAAGGCATAATAGAAATCATAACAATGATGTTTAATATTGGATCTTGGTCACACAGATTATGGAAACATAAAGCAGCTGAACATGGCAGATGCTATCTGACTAAAGCCATTATAGGAAGCCACTGATGGTTTTAGGGTAAAGGGTAAGGGCAGAACCCACTGACATGGTAACCTACGAACCCATTGACATGGTAACCTAAGAACCCACTGACATGGTAACCTAAGAATGAGGGAAGGACCAAGCGAGGATAAATGTAAAAAATGGTGGATCTAAAACAAAATGGGTGTGGTTGTAGTGGCAATTTAGAATGGAAAATGGAAAGAGGTGGGGAGAAGGAAGGGAGGGAGGGGAAGAGGGGGAGAGGGAGAGAGATGAAACTGTTGATAAAATATAGACCAAACCTTAACCATAGTGTAATAGGCATAAGTCATATTTAATCCATCTCAAGATGATTAGAGTATTTACTGTTCGCATTTGTATTAGTATCCTAGTATAAGCTCCTACCACATTAGCCCAGAAATCTCTAGTTGTAGCATTCTAGGCCTTCTCTAGCTTGTTTTTCCGCTCTTTCCCAAACTCCTCCCACCAAACATTTCTAAACATTTTCAACTATCTCTCCAGGTCAGCACAGCAATAAATGTCTCCATTTCTGTTATACCAAGTTGTTGAGTTAGCTATTTCATCACTTTGAAAACTATCTATGAGGGGAAGGTTAAAGAAAGAAAAAACAGCTTGGGTCATGGTTTCCTGAGACCTCAGTACTATTGCTCTAAGACTGAAACAAGACTGAACATCATGGAACAAGGCAAGAGCTTGGGCAACACAACTCACTTATGGAAGACAGGAGCAAGGAGACAGAAAGACACCTCAAAGGCCTTTTGCCCAAAGACCAACTTCTTGCAAGCCCTACCTCCTAACCTTTCTATGAACTTCCCAAATGCCATCGATTTCTGATGTCATCCATGTGCTGATTCATCAAGGATTTCAGAGCCCTCATGATCCTCAGAGCCCTCTATCAGATGTGTCTGAATACTGGAACTCAGACTGTAGATCTGGCAGCAGGGCCCATTACTGGCTAAGCCATCATGCCTGCCTGTAAGAGTCTTAAAGGCCATTATGTTCAACAGCTGCTGAGTTACCAAATGCTTAAATATACTAAAATATGTTTACAGTATCCTTCTCTAAGGCCCCATTTCTGAGCACTGCGTGGACCAAGCTCTTAACACACAAGATTTTTAGGTAGAATACATTGTGGCCTAAGCACAAGAGATTTAAAATTCCTGAATGAGGTCTCCACCCCTTAGCTGAAGAGCTATTGACATTTGATTGCTACCAGAAGAGGAAGAGTCTGTTTTCTTTAGGAGCGTGGCCATAGGTAGAATCCCCATGCCCCAGTGAATGACCCTAAACCCATGTACGTATGGAAAGGGCTAATTGGACTTAGTGAGAGAAAAATAAATAAATAGTCTGGGCAGTGATGGCACACACCTTTAATCCCAGCGCTTGGGAGGCAGAGGCAAGCAGATCTCTGAGTTCAAGGCCAGCCTGGTCTACAGAGTGAGTTCCAGGACAGCCAGGGCTACACAGAGAAACTTTGTCTTGAAAAAACCAAATAAATAAATAAATAAATAAATAAATAAATAAATAAATAGAAAACTTTTTTAAAAAAGGAATTTGAGTTTCTTTTGTTTGTTTTAAGTTGCATTTTGTGTATGTTTTTGGTTGAGCATACATTCACATGTGGAAGACGGAAGACAGTTTGTGAGAGTCAGTTCTCTCCCTCTATCAGATGTGTCTGAGTACTGGAACTCAGACCTTAGACTTGGCAGCAGGGCCCATTACTGGCTGAGCCATCATGCCTGCCCCTAAGAGTCTTAAAGGCCATTATGTTCAACAGCTGCTGAGTCACCAAATGCTTAAATATACTAGAATATGTTTACAGTATCCCAGCACCGCTGTAATAGTTAGCTTTTGTTCACCATAATAAAATATCTGTTAATGTACTTATAGTTATAATGAACTTTTAACGGACAGTTTTAGAGACTCCATCCTCTGATTGATTGGCTCTGTTTGTTTTGGACCCATGACAAAACAGCACATCAGGATAGCAACTCCTGGCAGAGAAAAACTGCTCATTTCATAGTTGGGAAAAACAGTGAAATGCAAAAGTCAGCTTCCCAGTATTCCCCTCATGAGCACACCCCTCTTGTAGCTTCTTGATGAACACTAAAGAAAGTTTAATTCATTTATTATTTATCGTGTGATAAAGTTAACAATCTTATGTGTAGTCCATTGTTCACCTCAGTGGTTTAGAATTAAATTTGATTCTAATGTATCTATACATTTTTAATTTTGATAAATATTGACATGTGTGACAAATAATGCCAAATTACCTTCCACAGAAGCCAGACTGATTCTATACCCCATTATGAATATGTGAGAGCTCTGTTTTCCTAAAACATGTGCAAACACAATATGTACATAAGTATGATGCTATTCAGTAGTTAGTATATAGATACGCTGCCTCTGGCTGGAGATACACATCTATTAAAGACCTAACCTCTGGCTCCTTGAGGAAGTTCTCATCTCCTCATCGTACTCTATACATAATCATTGGCCCCATTCTTTGCTTACCTCCCTTTTCTTTAACAGTCTTTGAAAACGTAATATGTCCATTTTATTTGATAAACCATTTGCTTTAAATTTATGCTCTTTCTAGCCCTTCTAAAAGATATTTCCTGATTTAAAATATCACTCATCATTCCCTATAGTTTTAATTTGATGTTACTTGGTATGTCTTCTCCACACATTCATTACTATAGTAGTATCAGTTACTATAGTAGTATCAGCACAGCACATTTCAATAAAAGTCTCACTGTGTGTATTAGTCTTCTCTCATTATCTTTTTCCTGTCCTTCTTTTGGGCTAACATGTAGCTGTGTTAGAAAATCACATATTGGCATATCAACTGTCTATAACTATGTGACTTTGAATAACTTACATGAAATAAAGTAGGTATGTTTCTGGCACAAAGTAGTTGCCAGCATATGGTTTTCTATAGATTTCCTTTACTGTATATGCTCTCCTTTTCTCTGAACTCATCCTCTTTTGCCATCTCTCAATGAAGTTAGTAGGCTTTTGTCTTCCTAGCTCATGTGAGACTGTGATCCTTTCCCATCCTTTGTTTGTTTGCCTCAGCGATGTTTTTGCTACTTAATGCTGAGAAGACTAAGCAAGAATGTATACATAATGGTTGCTTTGTCTGTGCTTAGAAATAAAATAACAGTATCAATTTTCTTCCATCCACTGGCAAAATGTAATTGCTTGACCAAATATAATTTAAGACTTGTTCTCCCTTTTTGTCACCTTGCATTGATAACAACTATTGGGTCACAGATAATAATATGCCAAAATCTAGCAAGAATTATTTTCTGACTCAAAAAATCTTTCTTATTGGAAATCACTTTTCAATACCTCTTAATTGGTTTTGAGCTTGTGGTAGGAAATCCAATCAAAACTATAGTAATTCAAAATATCATAGGATAGAGGAAGCAGGAAATTACCATATTTAATTATAGATTTTGAATGACTTCAAAGGAAACTCTGATTTTTCAAGGGATTAATGCAGGAACTGGTCCCTTATTACAGGAGACTGCTTGGGCTCCTATTTAGCTAGTTTCTGGCACATTCATTGACAGGAATAATTTAATGATTGTGAATAATCACCAAGTGTAGGAAATAAGGTCCTCTTTGAGTCATAAAGCTTTTAAACATGAGTAATATTATGCATTTGTTTGAAAATGGTGAAATGTGTGAACTAATTTCACATTGTCCTACCAATTATGAATGTGTTATTTCTGGCAAGCAGGTCTCTTTAAAATTGCATATGCTTAGTTGCTTGCCAGGGAGGTGAGAGAAAAACATTGTCAGCCTCTTTATACCCAGCTGGGGCCAGGTGTTGATCATTAACATGTAAATAGTGCAATTACTGCCAATTAAGATTTTTTAAAACATTAAAATTTGTGGGAACACAGTTATATCCTCTACAAGTTTTTAAAAATATCTATATCTTAATGCTTTAGGTTCCTATAAGGCATACACTGTAACTTGTAGTCTTAATTACACATGATTTCAAAGTTGCCTTCCTTTGTAGAATGCATATTTATCATATTTATAGTTAGAATGGAAAATGAAAGGATGTTGCTAGAATTAGGTTCATAGCCAAATTATAACAATTACTATTACTTGGGAAATTATAGGTTTTTTTTCTCGCTCAACTATTTATTGAACTTGCTGTATATATAGAACCATGTTTGAGTTAAATTATGAATAAGGCAAACATGGTCTCTTACCCTGTAAGTCTTACCAATAAACACAGAAACAGACATAGACATAAGTACACAAACTGATCAACAATGTTATAGGGAGTCTTACATAAAATGTCTTAAGAAACAAAATGACGAGGGTGGATGCAGTTTGTTCTGGGAGGTCTTGGGTGCTCTCTATGAATTAACATCTTTTCAGATGAAACCTAAAGGGAGAATCGATGCTATCCAGGTGGAGAAATGGGCAAGAGAATATCAGGAAGAGATAACACTGTTTAGGTAGCTGTAAACAAGAAAAGGTGGAATGTCATTACAAAACTGAAAAACAGAAATACATACCTGTCTCCAAGACCTTTGTCCAGCCTCTCCTTAACTCCCAAGTCTTTGTGATCTCTGTCAAAAGAATTCCAAAAGACACATAAAGTTCAGAGTTTGTTATAGTGTAAAGCAGGAGCCCTCTCAAGAGATGAGAGTGAACAATGACTAAAGAGACTGCTCTATAAAGTACGTACTCAAGGGGAGAGAATGGGCAATGGGCTAAGGGACCATTGTGCAGACTTCCATTTTAAGTAGGCTTTAAACTATTTTTAACATCTCTGGAACAGACAACTTTCCTGAGGGACATTTTGCTGTCCAGGTGATTGACAGGCCCTACTTGCATTGATGCTTCTAGAAAGGGGCACTGGTATGTCCTTGATCTTTATCTGAAGGTCTCTTGTTAGATAATGATCCTGTATGGTTCTGGCCTCCTGGATCCAGGTTTAGATAGTTATCAATTAATAACCTTCCAAGCAATTCCGAATGACACATCTCCTCCTAGGACCACAGATGTGACTAAGGTCCCATTTTTCTGACTCAGGATTTGGTTTTACAAATTGTTCACTATGACAGAAGGGCCCTGCCTTAAACTTTTCAGATTCCACTAATACTAAACAAGCTATTTAAGATGCCTACTTCAAAGTAGTAGTTGCCTTAGGGAATAAGAACACAAAAAGAAATATTAACCCTATTGTTCACTAATAATATAAATCTGTTTTATTCACAAATGCCACTTGTCCATAAGCACCTCTTTATCATCACCCATCTTGGGGATACAATACTTTGTATGTAGGGTAATAGGTCCACTGAGACTCATAATTTTATATCTCACTTTATTGGGTACTCAGATCTCATTATTAAAAACAACCAAATTATTCTATACTGCCTCAAGTATAGAATACTTGAACTTCAACGGTAGCCAAGCCTGTTGTGATATAAACAGGTTCCCAGGTAAATCCCAGTACTATCTCCTAAATCCCAAGAGAGAAAATCCAAGGATTTATAGGAATTTCTGGAATTTCAGCCCTTTAACCCTCCTATTTATCAAGGTGCTATTCTATATGAATTAACATCTTTCTAGAAATGCAAGTAAATGAAAAATTAAGAGCTAGCGAAATCCAGAAATGGTCATGGGCAGGTCCAAGGAACCACCATAGTATAGGAAAGAATTAAAAGAACCATCAGTCCTTGTCTATGGATCTGATGAAAGGAATCCAGATCTACCTAACCAATTCAGTCATATTACTTCCTTAGGTATTTGATTTAGTAGCACATGCAATACACATGAGTTACAAAATGTAGCAGCTTTAATGTTGAAAGAGTTTAATGTCCCCTTTTGGACAATAAAATAAATACAGGTCTTACCCATTTCTGGGTGAATCTAAGAATAGAAGTGTGAGAGTCCGAAAATTGCTGAAGGAAGACCCCAGACTCAGATAGTATGCAGGTTTAATTCTGCAGAAACATCCAGTATGCCGGAGTTAACCAATCTCCAAAATAGCAATCCCAAACAAAAGCACACAGGCCTTCTTATAGGGAGCTGGAGGAACTCTCTAGAAGGATTAGGTAATCTAAAATTTCATTGGTAGGTGCTAGGGGGTCACAGGTGGACAGTGGTCTCCATTCCTATGTCATGACCCTTTAGCTACAGGATGAGATAAGGCTTCCAAGCACAGCTGGACCATCCTGAGATAAGATATTTCTACATTTTTGTGGTTATCCCCAAGCTGTTCTTTGGGAGAGGGTTTTTAGAACTTTGTTTCTGGTTTTTATGGTCTGTTCCTGGAGCTGGTGCCCATGGCTTTCTTTTCAAATTCAGGCTTGTTCCTTAAATGGAGCCAAAGCAGGGTTATGTTGTCCTTTCAGAAGTCAGTTGAGGATCCAGTAGGTAGAGAAATGACTGCTTCTTTCACTTCAGAGATGAATTGAGTCAAATTAAACTAATGTTCCATATTCTTATGAGATTCTCACAGGAGAGAAATGAGCAGAAATCTAGAAATAGTCATTGTAGTCAAATGGATCTTTTAAATGTCAATATAAAATTCAGTTGTATATCATTATCATTCACAATTGATGAAATTATCTCTTTTTCTCGGCAAAGTCATTCATAACCATGAATATCAAAGTTTTTTTTATCTGTAAACGTTACAGCTGAGGTTTAGATAACTAACATTTTTATTTAGCACTCCAGAAAATAGAGATTGATAAGTTATGTAGACATGTCACTATCTTATAGACCATACCATTTATCTTTAATAAGATAATTGTTTTTTTTTTCTAGAAGAGTGCAATATTATCAAAACCTAATGTCTGATACTAGCCTCAATATGGCGAAGGTGCTTGTTTTTTCAAAAAGGAAGTAGAGCAATTGTCCTGAATTTTAAAGTCGAGAAGCCCTGGCTTTATAAATTGAGTTGGATAGAGGGAAATGCATAAAACATCATGCAAAGGTCAGTGGGGTCGATTGTCCATTCCAAACTAGTGATCCCTGGTGGAAAAGCAATATAGTACATATCACCATGTGCTACAAAATGAAAATGTGTGCTACCACAGTTTGTGAGCAGTACCTGCTGCACTAAATAAGCACAGATGTACTTCAAATTAATATTTAATCTGAGATGAAAAGCACTTAAAGGAGTTAGGGAGATGAGTTACTCAGAAGAAATTACTTCGTTCTCACACAGAGCAATTATAGCACTACAAAGATAACAAAAATAAGATTGTCATAGTCTCCTTGGGCTTCAGTAGGAAGTCTGGAGGTGAAGTGGCTCTCTTTTTTTTTTTCTTCAACTTTTTTTCTTATAAAAAGACAAATAATTCTTTCAGACTGTCATTGCCTGGATCAAAACTAAAGCTCATAAAGTGCTTTTGAAGGCAAGACTTGCTAAGTCCTTGAGGGTAGATGAGAGTGACTTTTAATTGACATCATTAGAGTGTTATTAGGATGAAATAGAACCAAGAAACCATTATTAATCTTTAAAAAGAAAATGCCTACAATCAAGTTATAATTTTTGAATTCTTCCTGTGAGGCTATCTTCTGTATCACATTCTAAGAGCAAATTGGAGTCTGGAGCTATTGTGTTCTTGCCTTGCGTTTTAAACTCGTTTATATGTCCTGAGAGAAGTTTAAACATCACATTGGAGAGTGAATACACAAAACCACCTCCTCAAAAGAAGAAAAAAGACAAAAACACAATACCACCTACTTAATCTCTGAGAGTATTTTTTTCCTAATTATCTATAAAAGAAATGACTAAAGCATCTAGATTGAGATGAGGCTTGACATAAAGGCATTTTATGATAATGCTAGGTATTGTTGTAGGGGAGATGTGTCATCAAAATGCCACACAAAAATTGTTTTACTGTCACTATTTTTAGATAATGGGTTAATCATACATGTTGTAGCAATTAGAAGCTTCTCCAGCTTTTAAGTTGATAATATAAAAGGGTATCATTTGACAGAAACATATACATCAACCATTGAAACTAATCTTTGTTCAATCATTCATATATATTTATTGAGTACCTACTATATGCCAAACACTGGAAGTAGGTACTGAAGGGAAGTCCTGGCAGCAGGGATGTGAAACAGCTGGTCACACATGTACAAACAGGAAACAGGAATGAATGCATGCATGCTACTTCCCCTTATCCCTCTATATACTCCCAGATTCCTGCTCTGAAAAAGTGGTATTGCTCACAAGTGAGTAAGTCTTCCCACTCCAATTCATGAAATCATGACTCTATCCCATAAACATGCCTAAAGGCTCATCTCTCAAATCATCCTAGACTCTTTCTGGTCGATAATATTAATTGAATGTGGAGATGTGATGAGGTCAAATGTTTTCCTAAGCCATGAAATGAGCTTGAAATTTTATTTTGTAAAACTGAGAATTGAGCCCTCATAGTGTGTGTGTATATGTGTGTGTGTTAGACAAACATTGTGACAAATACACCCTGAGTCCTTGTTTTATTATTCCATTTTTATTCTTTGAGACAGACTCTTGTTAAGTTGCAAGACTCACCTTGAACTTTTTTTAATTAATTAATTAATTAATTAATTAATTTAAACTCCAGATTTTATTTCCCTCCAAGTGCACCCTCCAACTGTTCCACATCCCATACCTCCTTCCCACTCCCACATCCCATACCTCCTTCCCACTCCCCCATCTCCACGAGGATGTACCCACCCCCACCACACCCCACCTGACCTCTAAACTCCCTGGGGCCTCCAGTCTCTTGAGGGTTAGGTGCATTATCTTTGAATGAACCCAGACCCGGCAGTCTTCTACTGTATGTGTGTTGGGAGCCTCATATCAGCTGGTGCATGCTGCCTGCTTGGTGGTCCAGTGTTTGAGAGATTTCAGGAGGTCCAGATTAATTGAGACTGCTGGTCCTCCTACAGGATCACCCTTCTCCTCAGCTTCTTTCAGCCTTCCCTAATTCACCCACAGGGGTCTGCTGCTTCTGTCCATTGTTTGGGTGCAAATATCTGCATCTAAATCTTTCAGCTGCTTGTTGGGTCTTTTGGAGGGCAGTCATGATAGGTCCCTTTCTTGTGAGCACTCCATAGCCTCAGTAATAGTGTAATCCCTTGGGCTGGATCCCACTTTTGACCTGTCACTGGACCTTCTTTTCCTCAGGTTCCTCTCCATTTCCATCTCTTCAGTTCTTTCAGAGAGAAACAATTATGGGTCAGTGTTTTTGACTGTGGGATGCCCCCTCCCTCACTTATGCCCTGTCTTCCTGCTGGAAGTGGGCTCTATGAGTTCCCTCTCCCTACTGTTGAGCATTTCATCTAAGGTCCCTCTCTTTGAGTCCTGAGAGTCTCTTACCTGCCAAGAGATTCTCCCCATCTCCTACCTCCTGAGGTTGCCTGTTTCCATTCTTTCTGCTGTCCCGCAGGGATCCAGTCTTTTTTTATCTTCCTTCCTCACCATATCAGTGCCAAGTTACTGGAATTAGAAGATTACCTTTAGATTTTTACATAATAATTGTGGATATGTATGAAATACAGTGTGCTATTTCCATTTGTGTTCAACATATGTACTGATCAAGTGAGGCATTTCATTCTCCTTGATATTTAGGTTTTGAGCTCCCTTTTTCGAGTGTTTTTTCTTCATTTATATACATTTTATTTATCCATTTATATATCATAAGCACATATGTTAATCTTACCTCTTGACAAATGCTGCAACTAACCCTGAGAATGAAGGTGGTATATCTTTGGTTTGTTCATTTCCTTTATGAACATACACTCAAAAGAATGATTTCTGAATCATTGACTATCATCAATCTATTGGTGGTAGTGTTTTGGGGGCATCTTATACAAAATCATTGACTGTTTTTACATCTTGGAACATTTCTTTATCTTTTCTTCTGGCCATTTCATGGGTTGAGGTCTAATATTTTTATCATTAATCCATTCTTCATACATGTGAATACAGAGCATTATTTATTGAACTATTCTTTCTCAGATATGCTTTTTCTTTCTCTTGTGAATTAGTTAGCTATAAATATGGAAGTTTATTTCTAGTGTCTTAATATCACTCCCATACTAAAGTGCTATAATATGTCTTGAGATCAAATGTTGAGATATTTTCATCTTTTTACTGATTTTATATCTTGAGATTTTCCTGACTATTTTGTATATTTTGTGACTGCTATTTTACTTATGTGAAGGATTGTCAATGCTGTTGTAGTGGAAACAGCATCCAATCTGTAAACTGCTTTGGGTATTAATGTACATTTTGATTATCTGTCTGTGTACACCATGTATGACTATTGTCTGTGAAGGCCAGAAGATAGTACCAGATCCCACAGGACTGGATTTACAAATGGTTGTATACCATGTAGGTTTTAGAAATCAACCCGAGTCCTCTGCAAAACAGCCAGTGCTCTTAACCACCCAGTGATCTTTCTAGTCCTCCATAGATAGTTTAATATTAATAATATCAGTTATTCAAATTGTGAGTTTGGAATTCCTTCAGTTATTCTGCCTTTTATTTGTTTCATTGGAAGTTTGTACTTTCATTCTAAGGGCCATTTATTCCCTGGCTTGCCTTTTTATAAGGTATTTTATTTTAAGCTGTTGTAAGTGGGCTTGATTTCATGGCTTCCTTCTGAGCAAGTATATTACTAGTGTATAAAATACTGATTTTTTTTTAAATTTTTAAAATCTTTGCAGATTCTCTGAATTTACTCATCATTCCTAATAGTCTTTTAATGTAGTATTTAACTTTTTCTGTACAAAGAAAATGGGAATAATTTGACTTCTTCATTTTCTATTTCCATGCCTTACATCACTCTCTGTGTCCTAATTACTGTATAAGATTGCCAGCACTATGTTGAGAGTGAATGGTGCGGATGGATGCCCTTGCCTTTTGCTAGAACTTAGAAATAAAAAAAAAAGGTTTATCCCATTCTGTATATGATGTCAGACATAGGCTGTCATGAATTATTCTATCT
>NC_045030.1:47549884-47551916 GCF_008632895.1 Mastomys coucha | reverse complement strand
TATGGGCAGTCAATACCAGGCACTTCCTCTTGTCAGATCATTTGAAGTCTTGTAGTCTTTCATTGTGCAATTACATTTGTGCTATTTTGCTGCATACTAACCCGAATAAACTTAGTGAATAATAGCCATTTGGATTTTTGTTTTAATTCATTTTGTGGGGGTGGGGAGTCAATCCTTCTGATTTCTATTTCCATCTTGGGTTTTGGGCTTTGATCTATTCTATGGCAGTGCAGGATCAAAACATCTGATTCTTATTTCCATCTTGACAGAACTCAATAATTTTTATAACATTCTTATGCTGCTTTTTATAACATAGAAAATAGATTAGAGACCTAATATTGGGATTAAAGAGACTAGAAAATGAACTTTTACGGTATACACATAAGTCGTGAGAGGGGAAATAGAAAGAATTGGATAGAGACAAGATATATTTAAGGAGACAGTCAATGGGATTTGATGATATAAGCAATAAGAAAAACTATTTCTCTGCTGAACCAACTGAATACTTCATTGTACCCCAACTGAGAGGAAAGAAGCATGGCAAAGAGAGGAATTAAGAGGCATATTTTATGACCAGTTGAGTTTCACAAGGTGAATCTGTGATCTTCAGTAGGTTTGGGACTATCTTTTGGAACTCGGTGGGCTCAGAAGTGGACATTATAGCTATATAATACTTCTTTCTAAGAATACTTCAGCAGCTTGTAACTCAACAGGGAGAAATATGTTCCCATGATCCTTCTCCATCTATAAATGATTATTGACCAGGCCAGTCTTGTACATGCTCAATGCAGGTAGCTACAACTGCTATGAGCTCAATCTTGCAGTGGTTTTATCATGCCCATAGGGCACTGTAGGGAGAAGCTGTCAGGGGCAAAAGGCAAATATAATTACAATGCCTTTTTTTATGTGCATGAAAATGTCTGAGAACAAATGTAATCTAATCAATAAAAAAAGAGTTATGTTTTATGCTGCAAGTATGCCTGTCTATTGCTTTGACTGCTATGTGTTGAATTCCAGCTGGATATGTGAACATAAGCACAAAAAGCAGCAATCTTCAAGAAACTGAAAGGAATCAACAAGTAACAGCATGTAGTCACAATAGTTCTTGATATTCCCAGTCTTCAGGCATTGATGGTTCTTTTCAAAGAGTCTACCTACCTGGGGTTCCATCTTCTCAGATGTTATCTCCTGATAGTTCCTTGAAAGTATGTGCCAGAGGATAAGTTGCCATTGCTGGAATGAAGCAGGCATTGCAAAAGACATGAGGATTATAAAGGTCTAATTAAGAAAGCAAAATGAGGAGTTGAGGGATTGCTCAATGATTTGCTCTTACAGAGGACCCAGGCTAGGTTCCCAGAACCCACATGGATAAATTAAAGTAAAACTTTATTTAAAACGAAGTAAGAAAGCAGATTCATGTGGAATTTACAGTCCAAAGGACCAACTTGGGAGAAAAGAAAACTAATAGCAAGAAAACTAAACATAGAGGGAGAGATATACTCTGAATGAAACTAAATCATTTTTTCAATTTTGCAGAGAGACAGGGCTACTAATATATTTATCTGTAGATTTCTCTGAGTATAATTTTATCAATAATAATTATTTAACAATTATCTAGTAGGAGGGGGCACAGCTTTAAATATATAAAGTGAACTAATTCATTTGGTTGTTTGCAGAAAGCTATCAAATGTTTGTTACAAGTATTAAATGGTGTAATTTGATTTGGCCTGACCAGTCAATTTCTAGTATCCTTTGTCAGTACAGTCCTAACAGTTTTAAACACTATATATATTATTAATATGATATAACTTGTGCCTGAATGTGATATAACACATGAAAATGCATTATATTTCTACCGTGTAGGGGTTTGCCACGGATGAACATTAATGTTGTTAATATTTGTATTTTTAGTCCATAAATGCCATATATTGTGGAACTGTAATATTAACACAACAGCCTCATATAGTCTTTTATTTTCTTCCATTTAATTTTATTTTTGTTTTCTTTTTCTTGTCTTTGTTCTTTAAAAATT
>NC_045030.1:47548826-47549864 GCF_008632895.1 Mastomys coucha | reverse complement strand
CTGTATTTACCAACCATTATAGAAACCACTACCCATTTCTAAGCCAGTGATATTGATTATAATTTATTGATGAGAGTTTTCTTTTCAAAGCTTTCATCTATATTTTCTCCTATGAGTCAAATGTTATAATTTTTTTCTTGCCGGGCACATTAAACCTGAGAAACTTGTATCTAACTACTAGAGCACACCTCCAACAGCTTTTCTAGGACAACGGCCCATTTATCTTACACAGAAAAATGAAGTGTGTTAATCAACTAGTCTATATATTATATGTTTAAATGGTGTGGCTTAGCTTAGTAATAAATTAAAACAATGTTTATAGACTAACCTGTTTTCTAACAAGACCAGAAGTACCTTGCTATAATAAAATAAAGGATATTTTTGATTGACAGGAGTTGGTGAAACAAAGGAAATTATCTTTTTTGAAGTTTCAAATCATGGTTATTTTATATCTTAAAAAAAACTTAAAATTTCTTTAAATTTTGAGTTAAGAAATGCTTTTTAAGTCACTATTTTTAACATGCTTTGCCTTTTTGAAATGATTTTCTTTTTAAATCAGGGAAGAATTTCTATTTTCATGACTAGGTCCCATCTGTCCTCATGCATATGGGCTTGCCCTTTTCCTTTTGCAAATGATCTATTTTTCTTCCCTTTTAACAAATATGTTCAAAATTTTCATAGCAAATAAGGAAAATATTTTCTCTCATTATTATTTGGATGAGAAGTGGCATAAACTTATGACTCTAAAAAATTCATTACTGAAAATGCATGTCATATCAGGACTTCTATTTGCAAAATATCAACAAAACATTTTCTTTACTTCTATTGGGAACAATAGTTCCATTGAAGTTTGTTGTCAGAGTACTAATCCCCATGTCACTGTTATGTTTTTAATGTACTATCCAAGTAAAAGAAAATCTTTCAGAAAAAATTCCAATTCTGGGAATTGAATGTGAAATACCCAACATATACTCTGCACTCAACGTTTGGCATAAAAACAAAATGCAAATTCTGCCATAGAGAACTGCCTCGGGGAAG
>NC_045030.1:47543889-47548815 GCF_008632895.1 Mastomys coucha | reverse complement strand
CAAATTCTGCCATAGAGAACTGCCTCGGGGAAGAGTCCTGAAAAAGGAAGATGGAGAAGATAGGGATAATGGTGGAAGTGAAATTATGTGAAATATTGAAATGTTTCAGGTTGGCAAGTTTCTAATATATTCCCAGGTTTCATCTGAGATAATTCAGTCCCCCCAAAGATAGGTCAGGTGTTCCCCAGACAGAGGAAATATTAGACTATCTGAAAGAAATAAAACCCTTGCCTTCATCCATACTTCATATTGAGGTTAATACCTCCCTGAAGGTTTTCTATCAGCCCTGGAACTAAAATCATGAGCCTGTGGTGTATATTCTTCCAAGCACTGGAGTGTGTAGATGCACACACATGTACACTTCTACTAGCATATATGCAAACCCTGAAAATAAGGTAGAAATAATAACTCTACTTATCAGCAGCTTCCAACTGACATGTGCCAATCATGTCATTCTTCTAATGGAGAAAAATTAATATATCCCATCAGGGCTGCATGATATGAAACGCTGTGAAGTGGCTGCTTATAGAAAAGTCGGGAAATCCACTTTGATCTACATTTTTGATGTTTGATAATTGCACTTATTATCAGGCCTCTCTGCTCTTTTACTTTGACATGAGATCCATTATCAGTGACAGCATGAGTGTGAGCATGGATTTGATTTGAAAAACTGTTTAAGATGAGATAATGGAAAAGAAGGGTTTTTTTTTGTATATTCATTTTAACAGACTAAAAGAAAATTAAATTTTATCATGCAGTGGCCCTCTTGAAATTATTTTTCTTTCATATATAGCTTAATTTGAAATAAATTAATCCATAGTGAAATGTTATGTACATAAAAATCTAGTATCATTTGCCTTTAGGCTTTTCTTCCATGATCAAATATCAAGTGAGCAAGAACAACAAAAAAATGGCCACGAAGAATAAGACAGGCTATGTTGTTCATCTTTGCATCCTCAGAAATTACTAAAATTAAAATGTATAGTCATAGAGTAAGAAAAGAATAAGAATGAAAAGTCACATTTGATGAAAGGAAATATAGGCAAACTCACATTTATATGAATACATATATAATTTTATATTTAAATATTTATATATTTATCACTGGTAAATTCATTAATTGGGTGTTTTCAGTATCACTTGATTTATTTAGAATAAATCAGGTTACCTGGAAGCAAGTCATTATGGCAATTAATATGGGCTAATGTGGCTGAACTTTTCTGCCTGCCTAAATTTTACAACAAGGACCAATGCTAATTTAGAACTTTAATGCGGTCCTGTATACACTGACACATTATTATTCACACAGTGGAAGCCTAAGTAAAATAGGTGGTTTATTTATTCACTTATTCTTTATCTCTGTTATGGGCATTGCTTGTTGTTTGGTTAAACACACATGCACACATACACATACACACACACACGATGAAATCATGAAATTATTTTAGCCCAAATTAAATATTTTCTTATGTTTATGAGTTTTAATTCTTTGCTGAAGGACATAGAAAAATAAATTTACCTGTACTCAATTCTCAATCTTGTGTTTAGTTCAATTCAAAAGCAATCATGTTTGGTTTGCCCATTTCCCATTAACTTTCTCTCTTTCTTTCTTTCTTTCTTTTATTCATTCTTTTTTTTTCCTCCAATACATGCTCACCACAAGGTTACTGGTGAAGTAATTTTCTTCATAGCATTTGAGAATATGATAATGTGTTTGGAAGGGTTTTATGAACTAGTTTTGTTTTAAAATTCTTTAACTGTTTCATATACTATATTAAGTTTAGAGAATGTTAACGAACCCAAAGACCTCACTCATTTCCTGTCTCTCCCACTGGACAAAGACCTCACTTGTTTCCTGTCTCTCCCACTGGACAAAGACCTCACTCATTTCCTGTCTCTCCCACTGGACTCCTTCTTTTTTTCCAGCAAGCCTATTTCAATGTCTACTTTTTTAACACACTGATTTAATTATAATCACTCATCAGCATAAATGGCACATTATTTACCAGAACATAAGCAATGTACTAATTGCAACACCACTGAGGAAAATTTCAGGCAGTCCCCAAGTACTTATTAACTGCCCATCATAGACACTCAGTGAGGAGTTCAGCCTCATTCAGCCTCTATCTCAGGCATGATGAAATAATGGATAAAGGCCTCACTCAGTCTTGTATAGCTGCAGTGGAAAAGAATGGATTCTGAAATCACTTTTGTCCATAAAACTACTTGCTTAAATATAAAATGTGTACATTGTTAAACCACAGTAAATATCCACTACACTATCAAGCCTCTACTGACCTATTATTCGTTCAGTCTTTCAATTTTGTTTTATAGTACTTGACTACTCATATTAAATTCCTGTCAATCTTTCATATGGGTAGATTTTTTTTTAAAAGATTGTTCAATCTTTGCATGGTTCTAATTTAAGAATTTCACAAATGTTTGAAAAGATAGTAATTTAAATACTGACTTCATATTCAGTAACTCATTGAGGTTGTATTTTATAAACATATATTGGTTTCGATATGTATTTGGAGGTATAGTATAGCTTACTATAATTTACTTTTTAGCTAAAATACAATGTGATAGAATACTACTTAGGCTTGCTAGAGCGCATGTCTGAAGATATAATAACAGAAACAAACTCCATTGGATCCATTTAAATTCCTTTGCAAATAGCAACTGTTATTCATTACCAAATACAGTTAAGGCAGAGTACATAAAGCACCTTTTTCTTCTTATCTCAAAATAATGTATAGGTTAAATTAAATGCTTAAATTAAAAATTATTATGTTTATTCTTCAGCTTCCCTTGGAAAAGTCTCAGTACATTTCTGCCTGTGTATTTTGTGACTTTAGCCTATGAAACTCCTTTAATTTTTTTTTCTATTGGTGTTTGACCTTCATGTATTTCTGTGTCAGGGTGTCGGAAGTACTGAAACTGGAACTGCAGACAGATGTGAGCCCTTAAGAACGAGTGCTCTTAACAACTGAACCATCTCTCCAGCCTAGTTTTTTCCAACTAGATTTTTGTCTTCTTTTCAACCTGTTACACTCTTAAGAAAATTCAAGACTTGTATACAGTTGCTACCTAAACTAAATCATAAAAAAGTATTACAAAGTATTCTAAATGTTCATTGACCATTCAAATCAAAAGGAAACACTGTTGAACAAAGTATGTTATTTGTATTTAAGCTGAAATGTCACCATCTGAGATATCTCCCACAGAAATGACAAAAAAGAATCATTGTTTAGAAAACTAGTTCAGAACACAGTGTCTATCAGGAGTGCTGCTACTCTGTTTTGCTAAAGCTTTATTCTGTTCTATTTTATACTTCAAGCACATTCTGTTTTATTATAGCATATTGCAAAGGGTCTATCTTATCTTGAACTCATAAGAGAATCAGAAATTTATTTTTTATCTTCTTGGAACTTTTTATTAGATATTGTCTTTATTTACATTTCAAATGTTATCCCCTTTCCTCATTTCCCCTCTAAAAATACCCTATCCCCTTCCCCATCTCCCTGCTCACACACCCATCCACCCACTCATGCTTCCTGACCCTGGCATTCCCCTACACTGGGACATAGAGCCTTCACAGGACCAAGGACCTCTCCGCCCATTGATGACCAACAAGGCCATCTTCTGCTATATATAGTGAACTATAAGTAACATTGCTTTAAACTATGAAATTCCAATTATGTTTAGATATATTTTTGAGATTAAAAATAACTCAAAACTAACTTTTAGATGAAACACATTATGCTAAAATTAGTAACAAAAAGGAAACATTAGGCATGAGCTTACCTAACAAAAATAATGTGTATAATATTCTATTTTATCATATACCACCATAAAATGTATACAAATATAGAAAGTTAAATTTTTTAAAGTTGACATAGATGCTTGCAGACCATACTTGGAATCATTTAAAGTCAATAAATAAAGTAAACAAATAGAATGATGTTTTCAGTTGTAAGTTTAAAATTGGGTAAAATGCATAGCTTAGCATTGTAATAGTTACATAGCTGTTTCCCATTGCTTTGTTTTGAGCAAAACAGTTGTAATTATCCACATAAAATGCAGTGTCAACTTTCTCCATAAGAGCTATTTGTATTTCAAATAAATGTTATACCCTGCTATAAAGTGATCTCTCAGGATTCCCATAGACTTTTAACTATATGTATTACCTATAGCACACAAAATCTTCCTTGATTGACTGAATATATTATCTGGAGCTACATGCAAAATCAATTGATAAGCAGAAGTTTCCTGGACAAGGATAGATACGAGCACAAAAGTATCTGTTGAAAGATTTAAGTCTGATAATTTGATAAGAAATATGCCTAGCCTTATGTCAGATACAATTAATAATTCTTTAGTCAGGGGATCCCTTTTAACTAGATTAGTAGTTCTCAACCTCCCTAATACCATAACTTTGTGATACTGCAGTGACCCACAACCATAAAATCATTTTTGTTGACACAGAGAAAGCCATACTTCCAGGTGATCGAACAAGCCCAGGATCCCAGGATCCCAGAATCACAGGATCACAGAGGCAGCTTGACTCTGAGGAGTTCTGACACAACCAGGATCACAGGAAGGACAGGCTCCAGTCAGATTTAGTAAGGGCAGATAGCACTAGAGTTAACCAGATGGTGGGGGACAAACATAAGAAAATAAACAACACAAACCAAGGTCACTTGCTATCCTTAGAACCCAGTTCTCCCACCATAGCAAGTCCTGGACACACCATCACATCAGAAAATCAAGATTCAGATCTAAAATCATTTCTCATGATGATGATACAGGACCTTAAGAAAGACATAAATATCACCCTCAAATAAATACAGGAGAGCACAGGTAAACAGCTAGAAGCTCTTAAAGAGGAAACACAAAAAATCCCTTAAAGAACTACAGGAAAAC
>NC_045030.1:47538911-47543052 GCF_008632895.1 Mastomys coucha | reverse complement strand
ATACTATGGTTTTCAGAACAGCTTATATATTTCAAAAGTATTTATATACCCAAAAGAAACATAGACTTTTAACTAGGGAGGTGGCTTGTAAGAGAACAACAAGTGAAACAGAATTCTTTGCTTGACATTTGTAACCCTTGTATCAAGTTTGAAGAAGAGGACTTTATAAGTTACTTTTTCTCTGAGATGAATGCTTTTCCAAGTTATCACAGCTAATGAACCAGATTCTTACCCTCCCCTAATGTCCCCTAATGTACCCTCCAAGCAGAACCATTGTTCATCGAAACAGTTGGTGAATGACTTTATGGATAGACCATCTTAATACCTACACCATTTCTTAAATGAATGTAACCTGTTCTCTGTGGGCTGAGAATGAAGTCACTCACTCAAGTTAAATAGCTTTGACCATAGCAGGAAGTCTGTATCCAAAAATGGAGCCTACAAGTCATTTCTTGGTGCAGCAGAACTATCAAATCTCAGCTTAGGTACGATGGAGGTAAAATCCTTTGGTGATGTGAGGGTCAGTGAAATACAGTCTTATTACAATGAAAAAAAAAAGAAAAGTAAACAGAAGACATGAATTTGAAAAATAACAAAGTAGGATTTGGAAGAAGAAAAGGGAAAGTAAAAGTAAGGTAGTCAAGGCTATAATCTCAAAAAATATGAAATAATTGATATTTTTAAAATCTTTCAAGAAACAGAACAAAATGAATAGATAATTGAATATTCAACAGGGAGAGAGGTAGAAAGTCTTTTATATTTCACAAATATCACTTTATTATAATGTTTATATGGAATATGGACTAAGAACTGCAAAAAGACATATATTAACAATAAAAGGATATAGAGGAAGAAAAGTAAAACAGTGTCCCTTAAATTTATGATAGAACTAGAATTTCAAGAAAGGGAAGTCTGTGGAGGCCTCTGTGCTAGGTGTATAGGCCATTTCTCTTTGACCAAATAAATAACAGAAGCAACCCAAGGGAAGAAACATTAATTCCTGATTTCATGATTTCAAAGCAACTTCAGTCCATTATAGTGGGAGAGGCAAGGTTGTATGAAGAACTGTGTACATCTTGGCTGGCCAGGAAGCAGAGAGCAAGACAAGAAGCAGCGAGAGTAGAGCACCCATGCTCCCAAAGGCCTGCTTCTTCCTGCCAGATTCCACCACCTAAAGATTCCAGGGCTGCCCAAAACAGAGGCATCAACACAAGAACAAGTCCACAAGCTTGTGGGGATACCTTTCCCATGCTACCCACAACACTAGGTCATCTGTCTGTTTTATGCAGATGTAAGGGCCACAGATGGTGCTGTTGAAATTATTACATTCTGTAAATTCATGTAGCTAATTAGCGATGTAGAATTTTCACACAGGTATCTCTGACTCTAAATTCAGTGTACTGATTACATGTGTGATTGTATGCAATTTGTATCCAATGCATATTATTTAATATTTTAATTAAACTCAAAAAAATTTATTTTTGTTGCTAATTCATAGCTATATTTCTGTTATGAATCACGATATAAATATCTGATATACAGGATATCTAATATGGGACCCCTGGAAAAGATTCATTCATTCAACTTCCTAAAGGAGTCACCAGCTAGAGATTAAGACCCACTGAACTAGACAGAAGGAAAAACCGTAATAATGATAGCATTTTTCTGTTTCTCCCCTTTTCTGTGCCCCACATTTCTGGTAGGGCAACTTTCTTCAAACTTCTAGAGCTATTAATCAGTCAATTTAATTACATCTGACTGGTTTCTCCTAAAATATATCACAACTCACTTATAGAATATTATAGAGAATAGATCTTTTATTCAGATGTTTATTGTATTGTTCTTAATATCATTCTGAATCAATGGCCTTTACATTGTATAATATAAATATCATTTGAGATTTTCATATTTAAGTACTACATTTACATCATTTCTACCCCTCTATCTACTCATCCTCCAATTCGTCTCATGGCCTTCTAAAATATAGTGTTCTAACCATTACCCTACGCTAAACCTTCTAAATAGGCTGAAGAATATAAATATAGACTCCTATGTAAATAAGATTCTTCTGATGGTAAGTTATAAAAACATCAATAAAATTATATAAGGTTTCAAATTTATTATGGGAATCTAGCAGGAGTCTGGCAAGATAACTCTACAGTAAAAAGACTGTACTGCTCTTGCACACATCAGGCACACATTAGACACCTCAAAATGCTGCTAGGGGATCTGGCACCTTCTTCTCATCTCTGTGTGTACTGTACACACATGCAAAAGCATACCCAAAAGTAAAAATAAAATAAACTATTTTCTCATAACTCAATGAAATGAATCACTCTAATGCCTACTGAGGTCTTAACCTAAGGAACTAGAAAGAACTCACTAATCCCCACTGTCTCAATTACTTTGTATATTTCTTTGTAAATGTTCATCTATTTATCCCTACAGATGGGTCGTTTGATTCTCACTTTGCATGACCAGAAAGAGCCACACTTCTGATTTTGAATGGGCATGGCATTTAATTGTAAAGATGATTTAATCTGACTATTTCTCAACCCTGAGTCTCAAATGCTGGGAAAGATCATCCTTTTAGTAAAGTTTGGATCAAGAGCCTAATACCATGATACTTGGGTTGCAAAATAGGAAAGGAATAATCACATAGCTGCCACAAAAGCTTCAACTCTGCACTACATGCAGTTGTTGGGAAAAGTGGAAAGTGGACTTAGCCAAAGTGCCTGAAGTAAGACGCCCTGGTGGTCTGCTTTAAGGTCCTGGTATGCTAATTCTAATATCTGAGTTATTATTGGATTCATCTCAATAGATTATCCACTTCCCTTTACAGCAAATCATAATTTTCCTTGATTTTTGTATGCTGCAATTTAGGAATATATTTTGGACACTGATTATTTCTGGAGACTGTAGGATCTATTTTACATCTGTATACAGTTGTGCTTTTTTCTTTTTTGGTTTAGAAAGAGGTTAAAAAAATTTGGACTTGAATATCAGACTTTGGCTCTGGCCTTACAGCTTACAACTCAGTTTTGTTTTTGTTATTCTCAGCAAGAGGTTTTGTAATGAGTTCCATACTAAATATGCAGTGTATCTTCTCTATCCATGTACTTTAGAGAACAAACCCTTTACTTTCCCTTGTCTTATAGTTGCCTGCCTAAACTCTGTCCCATGGTTACGCTAGAAATACTGTAGTTTTCTGCTAAGATATTTGCCACCTTAAGGAATCTCTGACTGCTTTATACATTATGTTTAAAAAATAAAATGAAACAACCATGAACTGGAAACTCACCTTTGCCATACAAGTTTTGATTCCTCACTAAAACCTACTACTTCTATTCATTCTCCAGTGCCTATGGATCATGTTGTTGTTGTTCATGATGACGATGATGATGATGTTAATGTTGTTGTTGCTGTTGAGTTCTTTCTTTCTTTTAATTATTCTTTCATATGTTACATCCCAACTGCAGTTTCTTCTCCTTCTACCCTTATAAGGCTCTCTCCCTACCTCCCATCTCCCTAAGAATCACTCCTCCATTTCTTTCCTGAAAAACAAACAAACAAGCAAACAAACAAACAACAACAACAACAACAACGAAAAACAGTCTTCCCAGGGATATCTACTAAACATGGCCTAACAAGACACAATAAAACTAGGCACAAACCCTCATATCAAGGCTGGACAAGACAACCCAGTAGGAGGAAAATGGTCCCAAGTCTAGGCAAAAGAGTTGGAGACACCCCACTCCCATTGTTAGGAGTACTACAAAACCATCAAGCTACAGGATCATTAGTATGTGCAGATAATCTAGCTCGGATCTATACAAGGTTTATGTTTGTTGTTCCAGTCTCTGTAAGCCACTATAAGCCCTGATTAGTTGATTCCATGGGCCTTGTTATGATAACCTCTATTGCTCTGGCTTCAACAATCCTCCCTCCCCCTCTTCTGAGAGATTTTCCTGGCTCTACCTAGAGTTTTACTCTAGGTCTCTGCATCTCTTCTCATAAATTGTCGGATGATACCTCTTACGATTACAGTTGGGCTAGGCATCAATCTATGAGTATGACTTTTTTCTGTTTTTCTTTTTTCTTTTTTTCATTTTTGCCAGTCATGTTTCTTTCTATTCTGGTT
>NC_045030.1:47535368-47538794 GCF_008632895.1 Mastomys coucha | reverse complement strand
GAATGGGCTCAAGTTGGACCTGTTATTGGTTGGCCGCTTCACAAGTTCTGTGCCACAATTGCTGAAGCATATGTTACAGGAAGGTCTAATTGTAGGTCAAAAGTTTTGTGGCTGAGTTGATATCCTAGTCTCACTTCTGGGACCCTAGCCTGGTTACAGAAGATGGCCAATTTGGGCTCTCTATCTCCCATTACTAGGATACTTCACTAGGGTCACTCTTGCAGATTCTAAGGAGTTTCCACCACACTAGATTTCTACATTGCACCTAAAAGTCCCCCAACTCAATCAACTCGCCCAGGATTCTCTCCCTCTATCATTCCCGCTTCCCACCTGATTCTTCTTATACCCATCCCAACCTGACCCAAGTCCAGCACAAATCTTATTGTCTATAGATGAACATAATATGATAAACTCAATTAAACCCTTCTAATCATTTGGACTATTTTCACTGTTCTTTATAAGTGTCTCAAGAAATCAATCCATACGCATCCACTTTAAACTTAATATAGCCCAAGCATCAACTGTGTATATAGTGTTTTACATCTGTTATGCCTCTCTTTAGCAATTTATATATACTAGCTTATTTATGGAACCAAATAACAAAGGATCATATAAAGTGATATTAAGATATTCAGACATCTAACTAACTTAAGGCCCATGTCCTTCCAATGTTCTATTTCTCTCACTGCCCTACTCCTTGAGAGATGTGTTCCTCTTGACATTTCTTAGGCAAATGATATTTTTGCTATATATGATCTTTCTGAAATTTCTATACCCAGAAGTATATTTCTAATTCAATTTAAATATTGAATTATCTACAGTAAATTTGTAACTACAATCACATCAAATTCATACACACACACAAGCATTAACACATTAGGGACTTTCATAGAAAATATTAAAAAATCATTTTTATGAATAGATTTTTATCTTTAAGATAGGTTAACTTAATCAGTTTTACTTATCATCTTCCTTATATAGCAAAACATTATCATGATCTAGATTATAATCTACCCTAAACTTTCTTTTCAAAAATATTTCATAAATAAATGAATTGTTCTCATTTAAATTAACTTGCTTAAATGTACATGGTTATATAGAGACTCGCTATAAAATAATATATGTGGAAAAATACTTTGAAAATTTTAAATTGTAAAAGGAGTATGTTTTTATATGCATATCTGGAGGACCTGCTATATATAAAATTCTAAACTAGTTGTTTTGGATTAAAAGACAGTGAAGTATAATTCTTTACTCCCAAGTGAAGATCATCTAGGTTAAAAACAGATATATGGACAGCTGAACTATGGTTTTCTTTAGAGATACAATTAATGCCATGATGTTGCAATATGATGTGCAGTATCAAGTCAGTCATTGGGGGGTTTCAATCATTGCAACAGCATGTTGCATTAGTTATAATTCTACCTTGTATTACAGAATATCCAAAAAGATGTATGGAGGCTCAAAAATAGTAGTTGATTCTTTATTCATTTAACAGTCAGTAAAATTTTCTGATTAGTGAGCAGTTCTACACTTTTTTCCATCTTTACACCTTCACTGTCTTCAACGTGAGGCATGGGCATCACTATGTTTATTTGCCTCAAAATAGATGAAGTGGGAAAAGCAAAGTTTTATCAGACCTGAAAGTAGTACTAAATTCTTTTACTTTTTGACATCAGACATATGCTTTCATCTTCCACACAAAAGAGTGGAAACACACAAGAAAAGGTGTGTTTCATAGAGTAAATGGAAAATAGTTGATGAAATAGAGCTTTGTAGTATCTGTTGTGAACTGTCAGATTTAGTTGCTAGATAGTATATTCTAGTTACAGCGTGGGTGAGGAGGTGGACAGAAGGACGCTAAAGGTGGGTTAAATTATTGAAATACTTTTAACACTTTAACTGGTAAATAAGGAAGTCTCAATATATAAGATAGTTAGGTACTAATGCAAGGATACCTATCAGTAGTAGGATCTGGTGACTGAATTTAGAGATGGCAAAGTGGCCAAAATGAACAAAACATAGATAATATAACTGATGAGCTGTTTGCCTATTCCATAGGCGAATAATGCTTCAATGTTTATTGAGTACCACAAAACTGAGAATTCACCTCATTACACTGAAGTGCTTGCCTAGCAAATAAAACACCCAAAATTTGATCCCTTTCATAGAAAAAGGAGGGAAAAGAAGAAAGAAAAAAAGGAAAGAGAGAAAGCAGGTGGCAGGAAGAGGAAGGAAGGGTAGAGATAATCAGTGTTTTCCCTCAAAATGTTTCTGATGAGAGAAAACACACACATAGAATAGCTTGAATTCATAGGGTCTTTTTGTGTGTAGGTGCGTGTGTGTGTTTGTCCAAATGTAATCTAAAAGGAATCAAATGAAAGACTATGACAGAATTTCTAGGATTAAAAAGAGTAAGGTGTACTGACTCTAATATACTTGAATCATAAAGCACACAAGTCTTCTGTTTATTTCTCTTTTGTATTGTTTTAAAATGTCAGAATGAGTTAGCCTAGGTATTAAATTTAATAGAAAAAAAACCACATTTTAAAAATAAGAGGATCAAGCAAAGAATGATGGAAGTAAATAAAAGCATGTCAAGAAAAAAATTATACTTTTCGACAGTTACCTGACAATTCATTTTTAATGTGCTATGAATTTTCTGCCTTTCCAATGAGATGGAATAATGGAAATATAAAATAAAGTATTCTACACATGGAAATTAGTTTAAATGATAAAAACATTTCTATAAACAAACAAAAAACAAAGACAAATAAAGTGACCATGCACTAAATTCCAAATGCTAAAGAGATTTAGGAGGAGGATAAGTATCAGGAATGTATCAGCTATTTGAGCAGACTGAAGTTTGGATTTTATTCCTTCATTTGACAAATATGTAGTAAGGTTATATATTATGGTAAATAACTAATACCTGGCCCACAAAAGGTTCAACAATCATTTTTTTAATTTATTTTAGTTTAGTTTAGTTTATGAGGCAAATAAAATATCCATTACTTTTGAGAGATTGGGAATACATAAAATGGTCTAGTAGAGCTCACATAAAGGTAAAGAAGTAATGACATAATAGAGAGGTCTGGTATGTGTGGGGACAAAGCAAACATATTCAGAAGTCAAAGAGCAAGGGATATTGATGGCAGGAGAGACCTTTGAGGTTGCCATCAAATAAGAGTACACATGCCCACGTATTTAAAGGTGTAAGGTAAGATCTTAAATGTCCTTCCAATGGAGAGGCAAAGAGTAAGCAATACGAATCAATGGTTAAGGTCATTCAGTACCTGAACTTTCATGTATAGTATTTAGTCCTTTAAAACCCTTTAAAGATGCTCAGAAAATGTCCAATTCTATCCTGGTATACTTGCGCATAGTCCTTGGTACTGTGTCTAGTTTACTTCTTTTCAGCTTCAG
>NC_045030.1:47531604-47534556 GCF_008632895.1 Mastomys coucha | reverse complement strand
TTTGCTAATAATTATCTTGCATAATCAAAATAAAAGTAGGACAGGACTGGTATTTGGAATCAGCCAAACGTATGTTCATTGCCTAGGTTGGCCACTTCTTACTAGTGTGGTCAGATGGCTCTCTAGCATAATGTATTTCTCACAGTGCAGCCTTAATCCAGGCACTGTACTCTCTGTGCATCAATTTTTTTATTCCTCTATAAAATTGGAACAGAATCAGCTACCCCTTCTGTAGCATCTCTGTGAGAATCAGAGGTTGTATGGTACACATTACCAAATGTAAAGATTTGGAACTCATTACCAACAGTGTTTGCATCTCCCAAGTAAAGTAAGCCACTCCCAGTGGGAACAGTCCCTTTTTATATCCCTGCCCACATTCCTCAGAAATATATCCAAAGACCCTTACTGAAGGCCTAAAGCCTCATATTATATACATACGTGTGTTCTCATGTACAGATGCATCTGTAATAAAGTTTAATCTAGAAAGTAGTCACATACGAGATTATTATTATGATGGAATGACATATGTTTATCACAATTCAATTGTCAATTTCCACTATCCTTGGACTTTATTTATCTTTCATATTATTTGGTTAAAAAAAAAAGAGTTACCTGTAAACAAACATGATGATAATAAAACATACAAAGGTATGATTTACTTGTCAGAAATAATAACAGGAGAATCTTCTCTTGCTACCCAGAATGGTACAGAATTTAAAATCGTACATATTCTTTATTTCCAGACTTTGCTCCAGTACTTTCAGACTTCTGCTAACCATCATGCTGAAACTCTTTAAAGTAGAAACAAACATAAGAGAGGTCTATTATAATGGCTTTAAATTTCCCTTCTTTTCTCCACACCACTATGCAAAATTCCTAAGTATGGAAGAGAAATAAAACTGCAGACAATATTTCTAGGCCACTAGTCCCATCCTATTCACTAAAACATAATCCTAAAAGATAGTTTGATAACCATTCCATTGGTGACACCCATTTCAAAGTACTGGGGGCGGCAAAGAAAATGATTAGATTAGGGAAACACTATATAGCTTCTCTTACATCCCAAAATGGCCCAAAATGTATATTCTATAATATGTATAATTTTAATAAAAGCACTGCAAGACAGGAATTGTAGCTCAAAGTTGGAACATCTGCATAGCATCTTCAGCACCCTTGATATAAAAATTTTGCAGTAGAGATATATGAAAAAATAAAATTGTATGCAGTGAGTACTGACCTTCAATTTACAAAAGAAACATATGAGAAATGGATTTTCTTTGAATAATATAAAATTTTTATGGTTTCCTCAATTTCCAGCAGTCTTCCTAAGGAAATGAGCCACAACCCGTGCTTACAGTTGGTGAATGATAAGTTGTTCTCAAAATACTTCCTGGCAATCCATCAGAAAATTATTATAAAATACTGGCTGTAAGAATAAGATCGCGTGAAGTCATTTTCCACAAATTTATTTTAATCTGTCAACTTCCAGTCTTTGATGTGAATGGAACACTCACATACAATGTGTGAACTTCATCATTTATGTCAGAATGCTGCAACTCTCCATGGTTTTGAAATGGAGATGACTTCTCTAGGTAATTTTAATTGGCAAATAATTAAAAATATAATGGTTTCTTAATATGTTGTATAGATACATTAGAACATGTGTTTTTGTTTTTTGTTCTAAAGCAGTAAACCGGGCTAGAGAGATGACTCAGCAATTAAAAGCACTGTCTACTCTTCCAGAGGATCTGAATTCAATTCCCACCACCCATATGACAGCTCACAACTGTCTGTAACTCCTGTTCCTGGGGATCCAACACCCTCACACATACATACATGTAGGCAGAACACTAATGTATAGAAAATAAAAAGCATTAATTTTTTAAAAACCAGTAAACTAAGCAGAGATTCATGACTTTTGGAGGCTATTCTACAAGTTGGTATATAATGTAGTAGAAATTCAGCTCTCAATAAAATTATAAGCAGATTAGATGCTATTTATTAATTTAAATGTAAAATTTATAAATGATCTTGCTCACACTTATTGAGTTGAATATGATTTACCTGCACTAACGCATTGAACTTTTCCTACCTTTTATTCCTGACTTAGAATGTATTAGAAATATGAATGCATCCCCTCCTGACCTTCAGGTGAAATAATTTAAAATACTAAAAATAAAAGAAAATAATGTTCGTTTATTCCAGTCTTCAAAGAAAATTTTGTTTTAAAAGTTCTGCTTAAATAACCATTTAGTTAAATAACCTTAGCAATAAGCTCTGTGTTATGAAATGAATCCCCTGGATAATGAAAACCTGTCAAGTCCAGCATAAATGCATGAGACACTGGCTATATGACCCACATAAAATAAAATATTTATTATCCACATGAAAATTTGGCTAACCCATGTTATTCAAATACAACTTACACGGAAAATGAAGCATTATATATGTTTGTTTGAACAAGTTCATCAATACTGAGAATGCAAACCCATGCTTCACTCTTGATGTTAATTATTATCTGGAAAGATGTTGGAAAGTAACTAGAATACTTTTCTGTCTGTTAAGTTCATAGCTCAAGAAGATAGAATGAACAAGGTTTGCATAAAACTGAACTTAAATTAAATGACACGAAGGAAAGGACCCTTTTATCAGAGATATTAAAGCTTCAGTAGTGATTTTGTAAAATTCTTCAAAGTTAAAAAGCCAACGCTGTGGTGAGCACCACCATTTTACTAAAGCACCCCTCTCTTTAAAAACAATTAGCATTGTAAGGGCCAGTGATTGCCAGAGAAAGAAGTTCTAAAATTCCTACTGAGATTATTTCATGGCATTAAATAGAGGTAGAAGTCACACATATAATCACTAAGGAACATTTTTAGAAAGGAAAAGGAGCAGTGTGGAAAATGAGGGAGAAATATACATATATATGAATGAAGGAAATCTCATATGAGA
>NC_045030.1:47501183-47530980 GCF_008632895.1 Mastomys coucha | reverse complement strand
CTAAGGAGTGGGGACTCAGCATGGACACCTTTGTTGGCTTCAGAATAAGAACCAGGGGTCCTGTCAATGATTCTAGTATAGAGGGACCAAATAATGAATTGTTATAGGTGCCTCTGATATTTTGAAAAAAAATGAAGATTTATTTTAATTTTCCCTGTTTAGAGGGTTGTGCTGTTTGAATCTGAGAATTGTCTGGGATTCTTGGGTTTTTAAACAACCTGAGGATATCCTTAGCTATCATGACTTCTTCTCGTTGCATTTTCTAATAAAGTGATTAGAGTTAAATGATGCTATCTTACTAACTTCCATAAATCCTAACTTTTGTTTCAGATATGTCATTAATTTCTCCCACTTCACTTTGGGTAATTTGACCTTTGCAATCAAGTTCTTTAAATCTTGCTGTATTGATGCATCTCTTGTTATTTAACATGCCTTTTGAATTTTATTTTCTTTTTTATTTGTGCTGAAAATAGATTTTTCTCTCATATAACACATCCTGACCACAATTTCCCCTCCTACTCCTCCCAAGTTCCAACCCCTCCCAGTCTTCCATCTACTCTTCCTCCTTTTTGTGTTCAGAAAAGAGCAGGCCTCCAAGTGACAGCAGCCAAACAGGTCAAAACAAGATAGAGTAAGACAAGGCAAAAATCCTCCTATTGAAGCTAGACAAGGCAACCCAAATAGGAAAGGAGTCCCAAGAGCAGGCAAATGAGTCAGAGATACACCTGATGCTACTGTTAGTAAAAGGATACAAATTAGAAAGAAAGAAGTCAAAGTGTAGTTCTTTGTAGGGGATGTAGTAATATACATAAATGACCCTAAAAATTTCACTAGGTAGCTCCTTCAGCTGCCTTTTCAATTTTATTCTGCGTTACAGTTTACATTTTAATACTATATTATTTCTAGAATTTCTGATAGTTCTTTTGTTCTTATGTTTTCCATCATTTCTTTTGCCAATTTAAATATGTGTATTTATAAGTTCTAATCAGTCCATTATCTGAAATCCTTAAAATTTATTTTTAGCCATTTAAATCTATTATTTAAAGTGGATTTTCTCATAATTTTCAACTGTGGACGGTGACTTCATTTACATTTGTCTCAGCCAGGATGTCTTGATAGTTTTATATTAATTTCACATATTGACAATAGTTAGAATATACACATAGGATGAAATCAGTTTTAAATATGTCATTAATATATATATATATAAGCTTATAAATACACAAGAATATTTTTAATTACCTTCATATAAATCCAAGGTCACAGCAGACAAGCTTGTTTATTATTCCCTTGTACAAAGGAACAGAACTTCTAGAGTACACTTTTGAGTATAGCATTTTATGGGTTCATATACTTGCACCACTTAAACACTAACCGCAATCCCAGCCTTTTGAAAGACATATTTATCCTAGTGACTCTATTTACTCTAATGACTCTTACAATTTATATCTTTATTCAGTCCTTAGCAAGAGAAATACGGCATAAATACAAAGTCATATGGCTCTAGTTTACAATTCCTGCTATTGTGGGTTTGGCTTTTGAGCCTGTTTGGTTTTGGTTTTGGTTTTGTCTTTTTATTTCTTGTGCCTGTGTTCTTCACTTGAGAAGATATTGGTGCTATTTATCTTGCTTTTCCAGGTTTTTGGAGTATGGAATGAAGTGTTGGTTTGGAGGAGTTTTGTTGTTGTAGTTGTTGTTGTATTTCCTTGTGGTTTGGTTTGGCTTTTGGCTTTCTGGTATATCATTGCCAGAAATGGGGTTCTTAATTCACTTTATTCTATTGCCATGAAGCTTGATTTTAAAGTAAAAAACTTTCTCTTTATAACATAACATCATGATGTTTAAAAAAAAGTACCTAATGCATCTGCATTCAGAGAAAATTACATTGCTTCCAGGGCAACCAGAAGAGCTAAGGGACATGCTAGGCTTGGGTACTCGAAAATGCTTTGACCACATTTACTATTGTGTCTCTGAAAGAAGAGCAGAGGTCTTGTTTTAGAGAGCACTAGAAAGGCATGTTGCTCTGTTTTTAGTGTAGGTCATTGCTTATTTCAAGGAAATTGCTCTAATGGTATCTGTTTTCTATCATCTCATAAGAACAGTAAGGAAATAATCCCACAGTGACCCACATTGGTAGATGTGTACATTGTAAAGTTTTATTTCATCAATAAAGACTTACTTTTTAAAGAAGGGTTGAGTTCCTGAGCCCTATAAAAACTAGATACAAGAAGCCAACTGCTAGCTTATTATCACATAAGTTTACATCTTATGACAAATATTGTGCAAACATGAATCAATATCATTCAAGAAAGATTTTGAAGGTTCACTTTATAAAAATGACAAAAGGGTGTCTACTCTTTTATAATCAGCCCCTTATAATCAGTTTTATAATGAAAATTTCCTTTTCCTTTACAGTATGTTGTAATATTGCTTTAGCCCTCCTATTAAGTTAATTTTGAATTATTATCTAGCAAGTATACATTCAAAATCAGAGATTGGCTTTGTAAAATTTTACCACCTTTTATAGGGCACTTAAGTGATGAATTTTTAAGTCATTTAATATAACAAAGTCTCATAATTTTAAAACATATCATCCTTATAGCAGAGCTCAAGTGAAAAGTGCTCTGAACTATCACATGCAAGAAAGGAATCCAGTTCACCTGTTGAAGACAATGGTTTTAGTACCATAAAGTAATAGTGATGCAATTATTGTAATTATTTTGTATGTTTAAACCAGTGAGCCTAAAGCCTCCACAGTAAGATGTATTACACTTGAGAGTAACTATAAAGTATATCATAAGTGTTACTTGCACATAATAATTAGTAAAATTTGCTCCTTCCAAATTAATCCGAAATTAATAGAGTTTTAAAATATTTCTGCTGATCTTTATTAAATATAAATCTTTTCTATGCTGTTGGAAAGCACAGTTTCCTTTTCTTAAACTGTTTTTTTTTTTGAGAAATGGTTTTGTTTATGTGACTCACATATTTGAATTTCATCTTCACTTACTCTTACAATTGGAACTGTTCATGTCTTTTCTACATTTAAAACAATTCTTTGCCCTACTCATTGTGAATGTGTGGTCAGAGACAAAGGGAGGAGTAGATAATATCCAATCTCAACCTCTTTCCTACTCATAATTGAAGGCACTCACTGCATTCTAAACTGACATTTATGGATGGCTCCGGACTAATTTATCCTTCCCTCTTCAGCCTGCATATTTCTTCTGTGCATAATTCCTTCTTGAAGTTAATGGGGATTTGGCATGTGACATGAGTACGTGTTTCATGAGATGGGAATCTGGGATCCGTCATTTAATAAAGAATCTGCCTTTTCCCTTAATTGCTCTGTCTTCCTAATATCTTTCATTATACTGTAGTAGTGCAGGCAGACCTTCCATCCTAATGTGAAGTGGAACTGTTTTAAAATGTAGGTTATATATGGCTTACCATGAACAGAAAGCAGATGCATGATCTATTGGACTAAAGATGGATTTTGAAATGTTATACTTTTGAATAGAGGATAAAAGTAAAAAATTCTGTGTGCATGCTACATTGTAAACATTTTAAGAATAAGACACAATATTACTTGCCCATGCTATGTGAACTCTGAAAATACCTTACTTAGGCAATGAGCTTTAAATCTGAAAGAAACTACTGCTTTGGTTTTTTTCTTATAGTTCTTGAGTGATGTGCATTATTACTGTGCTGAAGTTTAGCTTGGCATTGCTAATATCAGTATTTCTTTTTGCAAATAAAAACTTTCATTTATATGTATGGTGAAATTATTTTATTATCTAAACCATTTTCAAGAACTTACTGATAATGTCACAACACATTGAATAAATAAGCTATAGTGCAAGGGAATGTCATGCAGAAACAAAGAAAAAATGAGAAGAGAGATGTCTCTGTACTTATTAGAAGGATCTTAATATGCAAAAATTTAAAAGTCAAGTTGAAAAATGTATATATAATGTGTTATGCTTTATGTATAAAGGGATATATATATGTGTGTATAGATAGATAGATAGATAGATAGATAGATAGATAGATAGATAGATAAAACAACAATGTTTACGAGGCTATGCATTTAAAAGAAAGATGATTCTGGATGCATGAAAGTTTTAGGGAAAGTGGAATGATGTAATTATATCATGATATGAAGAAAATTAGGAAATCATTTAAATAAAAATTGTGAAAATAATGATAATATATTCTTATACTTGTAGTTGAATAAAAATTGACTGGAATTACTAATAGAAAATAGTAAATAGATTTGATTCCTTAGAAGGGTGAGAATTGAATAGATAGAAAGAAAGAACATAAATGAAGCTTTTCTTTTTCACTATGTGCCTTTCTACCCATAATCGGTTTTTAATCTCATTGATTTATTACACAGTGATTATTTACTTACTGAGTTTTCCTGATAGGAATGAAGTTAAAACTTAGAACACACTGTCACTAATTAGCTATATGAGATTTTCTATAAGTCACCAAACTTATCTGGACTTTAATAGTTATAACTTAATGTAAAATAGAATAAATGATTTCAAAAGCACTTCTTTGTTCTTACATCTTGCGAGATAGAAAATGTATAACAGTATAGTATGGCCATATATAGATCAGTGTCCTAAGGACTAAGATTGTGAGTGACAAGCCAGGCGGTGGTGGCACACGCCTTTAATCCCAGCACTTGGGAGCCAGAAGCAGGTGGATTTCTGAGTTCAAGGCCAGCCTGGTCTACAGAGTAAGCTCTAAGACAGCCAGGGCTACACAGAGAAACCCTGTCTTGAAACAAACAAACAAACAAACAAAAAAGATTGTGAGTGATTGGCCATAATAATTTTACCTATTGTAGGATTTATATGTTTTCCCTATTTATTCCCTGAAATTATACTTAAAATAAGTTCTCTCAATAAGGCAGACAGATAGGTATGCATTTACCATTTGAAAACCCAAGTTTACTGCCATGCTAAAAATAATTTCTCTCTTTTAACCTTAAGGTAAAACTTTTCACAAATATTTGCTGAAATATCCTAAGTGTAGTAATAGCAGATGAACTCAAAACATTGACTTTTAACTGATAATCAGTATTTTGATATGCTTCTGAGTCTTTATTAAATATGTGTTTCATATCCATTCTGTTTAGGCTTCAATTATTTAATTACAGGTCTTGATATGAAACTAATCATGCACACATCCATACGAAGCTTGCATACTGACAGGATAAAATCATTAAACAGTCATTACTGTAAACTGACATTGGCCTCAAAATTTTGCAGTTAACGGGGGAGTTGATGCTTGATGAACAATCCAATTAAAATTGGCAACAAAAGACCTAAAATGTCAGCCAAATTGCTTTTTAATAGTCAATGCAGCCGTCACAAAACATAAACATTAAAGTCCCCATAGAAGCATAAAGCTTCATGGTGAAACAATTCTAGAAAATGAATAATAATTACAGCATCCTGAGGATTCTTTTAATAGATGTTCACTCATTAAAATTATTTTGTTGGTTAGAATAAGATGACAAAGTTTGTTTCTCTGAATATTTCTTTTTGTTATGATAACAGTTTGGTTTAGAGAGGTGTGATTTCTGTTAGTAACCAAAGAAATAATTTTCAAAAGGTTTTAAAAATCCTTAGTTTTGACAAAAAAAAAAAGAGTTCAAAAAGTATACATCATGCCACGCTACACTTTAAAATGATAATGATGAATCATTTACTGCGCTGATTTTTTTTATTTTATTGAAAATAGATTTTTCTGTTATAATATATACTGATGGTTTTCACCCATCTATACCTCCCAGTTCCTTCCCACCTCTACTCCCATTCAGATCCACCTCCTTTCTGTCTCTCATTGGAAAACAGTCTTCTAATAGATAGCAATAAAATAAAAATAAAAAGATAAAACAAAATCAAATACTTTGGAAAAGACAAAACCCAACAAACAGAGGAAAAACAGCCGAAGAAAAGGCAGACGAATCAAATAAAGACATAGGCTGGTTTAGTCACGCACTCAGGAATCCCCTAAAAAGCAGAAAAACCGAAACCGTAATACATAGGCAAAGGACATATAGGTTAAGAAATAAATAAAAATGAAAGCAAATATAAAAATTGGAAAAGAAAGATAAAATTACAATATAAAATAAAAAGCCCTGACACCGCTTTATGGGACAAGAATCTAAAGGTATCATTGAGGTTTTTTTTTTGTTTTTTGTTTTTTCTCTGTTTTTCTCTTGACCATCTACTGCAGATCATGCAGCCTACGCAAAGAGCCATTTGTTTGCTTATTGAGACTCCACTGGGAGAAATACATTTTCATTTACAAGTGATTATCAATTACAGATTGCTTCTGAATTAGGAATGGGGTATGTGTCCACTTCTCCTTTTAGCTCTAGGACCTCATCTGGTACAGACCCAGGCAGGCCCTGTGTATGCTGCCTTAGTCTCTATGACTTTGTATGTTTGTCAGTCTTGTTGGTTTAGAGGGCCTTGTTTTCTTGATGTCTTCTATCCCTACTAGCTCTGATACTCTGTGTGCCTCTTCTTATACAAGTTACCTTGTATATGATTTGATGACAATATCCCATTTTCAGCTGAGTGTTCCAAGGTCTCTTACTCTCTGCATTTTGTCTGGCCATAGCTCTCTATATTAGTTCCTGATTTTGCAGTGACTTAAAAAATAAAATTTATTGCATATTTCATAGACATATAACTTGTTATTATAAGATACATATAAATGAAAAGGTAGAAAACCATTCATGATCCTAGTCAGTAATCTTTGAGTAGCAATGAACATTCTGAGGCTTCAGTCTCTGGATAAACAATATCAAATGCATAAGTGGCTTCATCACATTGATATGCCTTACGTAGCAGTTTTATTTTTAGTTGATGCTACAGACTCAAAGGTTATAATGCAGCTTTTACCTTTGCTTCAGTGGTTTTGCACATGGAGAGCAAAGTAGTAGATTTTAGGAAATGTTATTTTATGTGCTATGACTAATCCAACTTACTTGTCATTATTGGCATGTGTTTCAATAGATAGATTAAGAAATTGTGGGGTTTTTTTTATGTCTTTGACATTGCTACAGGGAAAAAAAATACCAAATGGCTCCTAAGGCAAATGTTTTAAACATTATGATTTTGATAATATATTTATTTTCTCAATGAATTATTGATACATATATAATGTACCTACAGAGTATTGACCCCTCTGATAATCAAAAATGAGTAATTGTATGTGATCAACTTTACTTGAAGTTTAGACATATAAACAATTTCTGATAGTTCTTGAAAGTATTCAAATCAAGAAAATAAGAAACAAATATCTCCCCAATTCTAACAAGAGTCTTAGCCCATTTTACATATTTTTAAAAATAACTTAGCCCACATTGATAGATTGAGTAGAGCCCTCATTCAGATGGTGCCCTAATACATTTACGCATTGAAATATCTGTCAATTAAACATAGCCTTCCTCTACAATCATAGACTTTAATTTAATGTGTGATGAAGGATAGCTTGATACTTAACACTTCTCCAGCTGCTCTTCCTCTGTTTTATGTATTGGATAACTTGATGCTATGTTTTCAGAACAACATTTTTTAAAATCCCTCAGACGGGTAATAGATACATTGAAACTTCAAACTCTATTAGCTGAAGCAGTGAGGAGAAAAGCCTATAGGAATATAAATGAAACTTTAATGGCACCATAGTGCAAAATATTAAATGATCCAACAATTCATAAAAAATGTTTATATTTTCTGTTTTTCATAATATAATGATGACTACCTATATACACACATATATGTATATCTATCTATCTCTGGGTATATATAATAGAGATATGATATTTAGGATATATCTTTAAACCACCATTTCAGCCTGTGGGGAAATAAAAATGCCTTGGTCTCTTTTATGCACATAATCATATAAAATCCTGTCAGTAATTTGGTTAAGTTTGTTTTAACAAACCAAATCTTGGAGTTCTTTTGTCAATGCATGGACTATAGAGTAACAGAGTTAAGCATAACGTGTATACAAAAATAGTATTTAGACACAAAGAATTTATAAAAGTTCAGCTTGCAAAATAACAATAGAGAGGGATAGAGTATGCATGTGTGAAAGAGAGAGCTAAACCTTCTGGCCAATATAAAATTGTCTTCTGAATGCTTCATATTTACCAATTTCAATTCAAAGTAAAAACTATTTATTATTTTATTAAACAAAAATTGAAATTGAGTCCTGTTATGACCTAAGCATTTGATGGACATTGAGAATTTAAAGATGAATATTGTACAGAATTACTCTCAAGGATGGGGCTGTCTACCAAAAAAAAATAAATAAATAAAACAAACAAACAACAAAGAGAAAATATTATGATAATATAGTCAGATTTCTGATAGGTAACTGTAATATATGACTTGAAAATACAAAGCATAGTGGAATAAAGCATTACAGACGAAGTAAAATTGCTAAAAAGGTCACAAGAATATCAAAGCAAAGGCAGCATATACATTACTATGGAGATGTATAAGAATAAGACAGGTAAAATGGAAGCTATCAGGGCTTATATGCTCTATCAATGATTTTGAACTGTATCTTACAAACAATAATGATACATTTCATTCACCATAATTAATAAAATGATGAACTAATTCATTTTGATTGTACATTAGAAACACATAATTAAATAAGGTGTTAATAAATTATAGAAATCACAATTTATTTATTTATTTAGACATTTATATATATATATATATATATTTACTTATTTATTTTGATAAGACTCCAACAGGTTAATCTCTGGACAGCATATAATAAATATTCCTGAATATGTTTAATTCATATAAATAGTTCATAGCATGTTTTCTTTGTAAAGTGCCACCAGCACATTTTCATATGGAAAGAACAAAACCAGTATCATAACCATTTTTAAAAATCTTCATTTTTATGCTAGAGTATTCAGATACAACACTTAAAAATATTCAAGATCCTCTCATCAAGGAAACTTCTCTTTGCAACAGGCTGAGATCACCAAAGAAAACCAAGATCCTGTCAAAACACAGTTGGAAAGTCCAATTCCAACTGATAGATCTACATACAACACATCTCTCTTAACGAAGGCTCAGAGAATACTGAAGAAGGAGGAATAGAATGGTTGTAATAGCCAGGGGAACAGGGAGTTTAGAATGAGATTGTGCTTCCTAGTAATTTCTGAAGCTACACTCAAAAAGTATCAACAACATGACCACCTAACCCTGAACAAAACAAGAATGACTCCAATGTACATACCAAAGTAGACAGAAAAAAACTGAGGACTCCAACCTATACAAAGAACTATGGGCAACTAAATAGTCTTCATCAGGGAAAAGCACATCAATTAACTATCCAATACAACATGATCAACTCTGAAAACATACTAACATTATTCAGACTGATATAGTTATATTTATGAATATATATGTATATACATATATTCATGTCACAACATTGGTTTTTGTTTTTTTGTTTTTGTTTTTGTTTTTTTGGTTTTTTTCAAGACAGGATTTCTCTGTCTAGCCCTGGCTGTCCTGGAACTCACTCTTTAGACCAGGCTGGCCTCGAACTCAGAAATCTGCCTGCCTCTGCCTCCCAAGTGCTGGGATTAAAGGCATGTGTCACCACTGCCCGGCCCACAACATTGTTTTTAAAAAGAAGCCATGAATTTGGATGGGAGCAAGTAAGGCTATTTGGGATGGTTTGGAAGGTGAAATGATGTAATTATAATCTTAAACATAAAATAGCAAAAATAAAAAATATTCAAATAATGAAACCCCCCACATAATTAATACTTAACTAATGATATGCAAACTATATTATTTTAACCCACAATTATTTTACAGTTAAAACCAGTAGCATGGAATTTTACTGTGATAAACAACTTGAAAAATCAATCATTGGACCAGATTGTAGATCAGTGTATTCCCATTTATTCATCTCACTATATTCCATGTTTAGAATCAGATTTTAAATCATACTATACAAAACTAAAACCAAAGTTTCCTGGAACAATTTATTCCTTTACTCAATGTGATGCTCTACCACATATAATGTTTTCTTTCAGTTTTTAACATGTTGGTCAAAATGTTGTTTTCATAACACATTAATTGATCATAGTTGGACTCCTGGAAACATCAATCAAAATCGAAAACTTTGGGGCAAAGAGTGAATTCAAAGTCAGAGAGAGTTTCACGACAGCCAGGCAAGACTATGTTAAGAGACTATCTCAAAATCCTTGGGGAAAAAATACTTTGGGTCTTTTGCCTGCTTTCTTTTCACTACTTATTATCTCTGACCTTGGTAAAGTCAGTTAACTTATTTGGTTTTTATATACAAAATGGAATGATGCCTTCCTTGTCTATATCACAGACTTCTGTTGTAGGGAACAAATGAGATAATATATTTCAAAGTGCTTTGCAAGCCATAAAACACTATGTAAGTGTAAGGAGGTGATAGCCATAAAATGAGACTATACTTCATAGTTATGTATTTCATGTGACTTTGGTGAGCCTTTTAATCCTTCAAATTCATTCATGAAAAATAATTTCCTTGAGGGTATCTAGTCACACCAGATATATATGAAAATAAGTTTGACAAAGTGCTTCCCATTCTGAATAAAAGACATCAGTGACATCAATTCAAGTACAGTTTACATTTTTAGCCTCCTAGAAAAGAGTTTGATACAGATTGCCACATTTTAAACTAAAAAGACGCTTGCTAAAATAATGGGAAGAGTCCATGGCTTTATATTATATAATTTGCTTGTATGACACATCCTTTGTGATACATGGCACTACTGCTAAAGTTAGCCTTTGGCAAAAATATGTCATAAACACGTTTGCAGAGCTCTAATAGAAAGAAATATATAACAGTGAAAAAGAAGGCAGGCAAGCTATTTATTTGAAAAAGCAATGTTTAGTAAAACATCATTATGAACTGTGTTCAGCTCTTGCTTTAAAAAAGAAGAAGAAGAAAGACCTGAAATTTAATGAGATGGGGGAGGAGTTGTCCAATTTTGTCCATCAGAAGTTTGTTCAGTACTGACTGTGTGCCAAACTGGAAGTGCTAGGAATGTTTTTCCAGGAGCTTTATCCCCTGTTAACGTGGAAAAATGTAGCCACAGTGCCTGAGAGATGGCTGAATGGGTAAAGGCAGGTGCTTGCTGCCAGACCAGGTGGCCTGAGTTCAAGTACCATAATTAACACGGTGGAGTAAAACATCTGAACTGACTCCCACAAAGTTTTCTCTGACCTCCTCACACGTGCACCTGCATACACATCCATGCACAGACATGCTACATAAATATTGTAATAAATAAATAAATAAATAAATAAATAAATAAATAAATAAATAAAACACAAGCTACCTTAAAATTCACAGACACAGTGGTAGGCCTGAGTTGCATTACCTTACACAAACTCCCTCAAGTGATGAAGATTTATTACAAGTGTGTGTGTTTGTGTGTGTGTGTGTGTGTGTGTGTGTGTGTGTGTGAAAGTAAAAAGTAAAAGTAAAAGTGACTCTCATTCAGGAAATTTCAGTGGAAAGAATTTGAGTGTCATGGTATCCATAGAATACAGTGGCTGTGTATGGACCTGATATTTTGTGTATCTGTTCTCTCTTTGCTACTACATTGTTTCAGATATATTAAGAATCTGTAGGTATATCTAGAATATCATGATCTTGGAGATAAAAATAGAAAGTAGCTACTTATTTTTTAAATTTCTTTCATAAGTTACAATATAGAGGGTTAGAGATAATGACGGCATTTTTGAACAAGTGTGTTTTAACAGATTCGCCTTCCCCTTCATCTGCTTTTCATTTGGATTGCAAGAACTATTTAGTGAATAAGACAGAATTGTTCCTTGGAGAGAAGGAATATAGACAATGAGGAATGAATGTGAAGGCTTAGAGGTGGAAACCAATGGTCTGTTGGATGGTGAGCAACGGAGTTTGACAGGACACAAAGTATGGAAAGTGAGAATAGGTTTAAATCATCTATTTTCATGTTTAAAGTTTTAATAAAACTAAATTCAATTGCAATTTAATAATTCTGGTTGCATTTTAAAATATAGTTGGCATTTTCTAATTAAAAAAATATTTTAAACAAGGCATTCTTCAAAAGATATATTCCATTGGCCCTTGCTTCCACGGATGTGAAGAAACTAGAACAGTTTTCACTCCACCATCAAGCTTTTCTAGTGAGGCATGGCATTAGGTCACACATAGCTTGATAACAGACGAAGCTCCCAATCCTTAATATTTTAAATTTATCTGAGGGACAAGAACAAAAACATACAGAAGAGGTCCAGAGAGGAGAACTTGTACAAATCCCAAGCCCTGTACACTATTATTTCTACCAGGATCCTCCATTAGATGTCTTGCCCTGTTATTTTTTTCATATCCCTTACTCCTCAGTCTTCCTTATACTCGACAGCTGCAGAGACACCTAATTGGTTATGAAATTGAAATGTCAAGCCAAAGATTTATGTCCTCCTATCAGTTATACAACCCACCCCTATACTTGTCCACATTCTTTTCCCATGTTCCTGTTTCTAGGAGCACAAAATAAATAGTTTCCCATGGGAATATATTGTCTTTAAAGAATATTGATCCCTTTAGAGAAGTCTGGGATGTGGACAGTGAATTGCTGATAAAATTTGATTATCTTTTATAAAGTCACATTAAAAAATACTTGAAACATAAATTCCTGAATAATTGTTGGACCAAAGCTTAGCCAAACCTTGCAAATATCATTTATATGTAATCATTTGTACCAGCAGAAGGCTGTTTTTTTTTTTGTTTTGTTTTTTTTTTTTTTGTAATAATTCTTCAGGTAATACAGGTTCCCAAGGTGACAGTTAAAATGGTATCCAACAAGATCACAATCTGCTTTGGGATAGAAAAGTATCATTTTAATCCTTCTGAATGTCTTCCAGAAAGAGAAATGTACACATCTAAGAAGACTTTCAATTTAATCCCCAAATTGGGATCTATTGCTCAGTATATTGAGTACCTGGTTTAGATGACTCATCTACTGGCATAGCACTGGTCATACATGTAAATGGATCGAAAGGCAAGGAAATATCTTCATATGAAACCTATAATATTTATAAAATGGGTACTTACAAATTAATCATACGACACGAGGGAACAAAACTTTTCTGGAGAAACAAAAGCATTCATAACACAAGCCTTCCCACTGATTTCAAGCGTTTCCATACACGGGTTTACATTTGTGTATATGCGTAATAGAATTTAGTAGTTCTATGTTATCTAATGGATCGGCATAATATTTCACTGGCTCTTACATTCTTTCTTCCTCTTCTTCCATGAGTTCCCCTGAGGCTTAAGGAGAGGACAGGTGATTTTCATTTAGTTCTGATATTGCCCAGTATTGTATTCTCTGCACATCGACAAGTTGAGTGCCTCTGTATTAATAACCATCTATTAAAAAAGAAGCTTCTGGACATAAGAGTAGTTAGACAGGTGACTCACTGTATCAGGCTCTTCATGCACAAGACCTACACAGTACTGAGCCAGCCAAAACTCCAGCATGGAAAGGAGTAGGGTGCACTCTTGAAAGTCATACTCCTGGCTGGAAGCTGCTGGCAATTGATGGCTGCTGGGAGAGAGAGAATCAGTTTTCTTCAGAGATGTAGCCCCTGAAATGCTACACATACTCAGTAGATAGCCCTATACGCAGGCACATATTATATAGAAGTATCCAGTTGGTTAAACATGAAGTTGGGAGGGAATAATGGTGGGAGTTATAGGAGAGATATTTAATAATTTTCCTTTTCAAAACATAATTAAATTTTAAGTGATTCAAAAACAAAAACAATGTGCATACAATTTTCTGTTGAACATTTTTTCCCAGGAACCTTGGGTTAAGAATACTTATAATGGAGGCAAACAAAATACTTTTTTGTTCAAAACAATGTATTATAGTACATTCATAACAGACAATATTTCACAATAGCAGACAAAAGTAAATGAAATTGGCAAGTGAAAAATACTGCTGAAACTAAGGTCATGTTGAATGCTCAGTTGTTTATGTGATGTCTCTTATGGCCTTTTGAGAGAAGTGACATTCACTGTTAACATTATGTTTTGTGTATATTACAAAGTCAACAATAACTAGTATAAACACTCTTGTTTAGATAGCAAAATAGACAGCTTAGGGTCAGAAAAAATTGAAGTCAACATTAAAGCATCTGTCATTTTTGTTCTCTGTCTTTATCCCTTTGTTTATTCCCATTCACTGCTCAAGCCACGCAATTGCTTTGTTCCTTTACAAGAGGTCCGCTTCCATTCTCTGTGTACCATTCAGCTTTTCTGTAAATGTTCCGGGGGTCTCTTTGTAACTATGGCACTGGTTGCTAGAGTCATCTCCGTTCATGTGCATGCACTTATCCTCTTTTGATGACTGCTCGCCTTTTCTTGTGGCTATTTCTCAGACAGGTAAAAAAGGGAAGATATATTTAATAATAGCTTGATTCGTATGCTTTTTTAGAATAAAGTGAGTAAAGGAGGCATAAATCTATCTGCTGCTCTTTTGGCTCCAACATAGTTTATGAAAGACAGATGCTGGTAAGCATTCTATAGAGAGGTAAAAGGGCCATCAACACTTGGAGGAAAAGAAGTCATGTTCCTCTCTAATACCTCTAATGGTTAAACATGTGATCTTGAGAAAATAATATAAATTTTTCATGCTTCATTTTTCCTCATCTTGTATTTAAATGTATTTATTTATTGCACCAGCAACTTTATAATAGCAATAACTTACCAAGTCTTATAATGAGAATGATGATGGCAATGATAAATAAATGGAATGATATTTGCACCTCTCTCTGTCAGAGACCTGAAAGTAATTAAACACAGTAGAAACTATTTACTCAGAATGTCTTAGAGCCGATCTGTTCTAGATTAATTATATTAGAATTTAGATATCTTAATTTCAAGCGAACATAACAATTTTTAAAGACATGTTAGCTCATAAATTATCCTACATGGTGTGGGATCCAAAGTAGAGTAAGAAATAAGTTTTGAAAAATTCTCTGTGCCTTAGAAAGCATGATGCATAATGTAAAATTAAGATCTGTATAAAATAAAGACATATTTTAAAACCTGTCTTGAAAATGTTTATATTATGCTAATATGCAATCAAGGTGAGTTGATGCTGTATACTGAGGTATGTTCCCCCCAAATCCTTGTGTTTAAACCATAGCGGAGGTGATAGCATGATCCTGCTACCCTATATACCAATGTGATTTGTATTTGCAGATGGGACTTGTGGGGAATCACATGTCATCTAGATAATGCCATGACAGTTCACTCTCATAGGAGAGTAATGTGCTTATGAGGAGAGACTCATTCTCCCTTCTCCCTATGAGCACACAGCAAGAAGGGTGTCATCTGCAAGCTAGGAATAAAATCCTCCTAAGAAACCAACTAATGTTGGCTTTTTGAAATTTATACTCCTTGCCTCCGAGTTATGAGAACATACATTTCTGTTATTTAAGCCTGACTTTTTTCTCTGGGTAAAATATCTTCCAGGTCTACTTATCTGCGCCATTGAAAGTGGTCAATAGTATCCCATTATTTCTACATAGCACATACTGTGTATCTGTTCATTTATGAATGGATGGTTGGGCTGACAGCATTTCTTGGCTATCACAGCGAAGGCAACAGTGACTATGGATGTGCAAATATGTTTGAAAAATCTGTTTCCAACTAATTTATTTAAATTCTCTTAAGTGAAACTGTTGGATCCTATAGAAACTATTTTTTTTTTATAGTTTGAAAACTTTAATATTTGCTTACCATAGCATTCCAACAGCACAAAACTGCATTTTCTCTACACTCTCTCCAACATTTGTTAGTTTTCTGAATATTTATAATGCGAATCATGATGAGGTAAGTGACAGCTTGCTGTGGTTTTGTTTGCTTTTTTCTGAAGAGCTGTACTGATCATCTGTAGATCTTCTTTAGAAAAGTATCTATTGAGCCTCTTTTATTTATTTCTTGATCAAGTTGTTCACATTTTGCTATTGACTTGCATGGTGGTTTGAATGAACATGCCCCTAGAAGATGGCAGATTTGAATATGTGGTCCCTAGTTTGGGGAACTGTTTTAGGAAGAATGAAGTGGTATGGCCATTGTAGACGAAAGTGTATCATTAAGCATCGGCTTTGAGCTTTCAAATGTCCAGGCCAGGCCCAGGTTCTCCCCATCTCTTTCCTCCATCCTTCCCTCCAACTTTCAGAACTGGGTTTAAGCTCTTAGCTGTTGCTCCAGTGCCATGCCTGTGTTCCCAATGAAATGCATTCATTTATAAGCTTCTGTTACCGCCCAGCAGTAATGTTAAAGAAAGGGTTATTCTGGGAAATGGAGTTATAAGGAAAAGCAATGGTAAGAGAGAGTTTGGGAGAATATAGGGTGGCCAAAGTTATACCTGTCCACGTGGAGGGTTTAAAAAAATTAGGAGTCGTGACTACTCAGCCATCTTGAATTTAATGCCCTGATTGTTACAAGCCAACAGATAGAATAGGTGAGGTAAACCCCTCCCACAAGTTTGTCAGCATGCTGGCCCAATGAGCGACTTCTTTTGGTCTCTGTAGAGGTGGGACTTCCGATGTAACTGGAACCAGGAATGAGGCGTGGCAAATAGCAGGAGGTGGGCAGAGAGGTGTGGTTATGAGAGGCAGGCCTCACGCCAGGACGGTTACAAGCTTCCTTGGTTATGGTTTCTCTTCATAGCAACACAACAGGGACTAAGACGGTTTGTATGCATTCCATACATATTATGGGTGAAAATTCCTCACATAAACATGTACTTGCAAATATTTATCCCATTTCATAGGAATTTCCAATTTGCTCAGTGTTTTCCTTGGATACATGAGATAAACAACAAATTTAAAGTAATTTCAGAAAAATTTCATTGTTCGTTTATTTCCACTCATTAGTCTTCTATATAAACTTTTGTTGTAATTTTTAGGGCTTGAGGAAGAGAAATTTGTCTGCTACACATTTTTTTTAAATTTTTATAAATAGAAATGTTGTTTAAATTGATTTTATCTGCATGTTGTATTTTGAAGAATATAGGTACATATCCATACCAGATCTTAAAATATAAAATAACAATTAACATATTTTTACAGAATGTAATTTTAATTTTAATAGGCAACACACTGCTTACCCTAGGCCCAAATAACAGCCCCTTATATCATGGTATAGAAATACAAATGCTTTATATAATACATGTATTTTGTCTATACATATTAAATTTATTTCCCTTATAACATGAAATATTAAGTTTTATATGTATAAATATAATTCTTTTAGGATTTTAATTAGAATATGATTAGAAAACAAATTATATATATTTAACATTATGATAACTTACTTTCTTTGTTTAAAGATTCTTATAATGTTATATAATATACTCCTCACTTGACACAGATTTTTCATGCATATACTCATTTTAAACTGACTCTCGGGTAGCTCAGACTGGCCTTGAACTTACCATGCAGTTGAGGATGACCTTGATCTTTTGATATTTCTGCCTCTACAAGCTGAGTGCTTGGATGGTAGGAATGCACCATTAAGCAGAGTCAGCACACTGCTAAGTGCCAAACCTAATGCTTTTATGTATACTATGCAAACACTGTATCAACTCAACTAGGGACATCCTTAGCCTTTTACGCACATTTTTGAGGCCAACTTTAATAGCCACAAAATTGTTAGATCTTAGATATGGGCATATCTGTGGAGCATTACACTATGTGTTTATTTAGTATAATCAACTATTACAGCTATTTTACTGAGGAACATATGCACTGTTACTATTTATAGAGTTACTAAGCCCCTAATATCCCCTCATAATTTTCATTGTTGTAATTCTAAAGTACATTTAGAGGAAAATCTCTACACATAATTCATAACTTAAATACATCTATTTTATTTTGATAAAATATATTTGAAACTAACTTGGAATTCCCCATAAAGGAAGAGACGGACATCAGGAATGACAATTGCCATTTAAAATAAGAATTTGTTTCTCCACATAACATTCTGTTAGACAATATGGTTAGATGCTCACAGAGGTATATGCAGAAATCAGAGACATAAATTGATAACTTGTCTTCTTGAACCATTATCTTTTATGGTATGTTCTGGATAACAGGATAAAAATTATATTCCAAATAAGTTAAAGTTGCTATTAGTCACATACATTATATAGGTACTACTGAGGTTAGAATAATTGCTACAGAAAATCTGAGAGATTTAATTATCTGTGCTTGACCAAGTTATACAAACAAGGTAATCTATTAATACATTTCAGCATAAGTTACTACATGTCAAAATCAGAGTCAACATTTTATCTCCTTTGGTTACAATAAAGATGAATGGTAAGTGCAATATAAACACAATTAATGTGGCTTCCTTAGAAGCCCAAGAGAGGTGGCTGGGTGCCAGAAAATATTGTTAATTTAATGCCAATGTACCAAAGCCTTGAACTAATGGCTGCTTCCTTTCCTCAAGTCTCCAATTTTTGAATGTCAAGATACATATAATCCATAATTATAAAATTCTGTGTTATCCTTTAAAAGGGGAGAACTATTCGTATCCCCCAAAGACTTAAAGTTGTCACTTTAAGTCTTTAAGACTTTAATAATTGATATTCTCACAAATATCTAATTCTTTAGCATCATATTTATCTGAGTAAGAATATATATAAGAGAACTGAAGAACAATGAAAATAATAATACTATGAAGGTATAGTAAAGGAAGCTAGTGGTGTCTCCATCTAAAATGTATATACAGTAATGCTGTGTTTTCTAGGTTCTGGCAGAATTTAAGATTTTTATATCATTTTTATATCATTTGTTTCTATAGGCATTATAAAAAATAAGTGTTTTGCATAAACTCTGTCTTAGTTTGGGTTTTCATGTTGTTAACAGATACCATGATCAAGGCAACACTTTTTCTTCATTGGTTATTTTGTTTATTTACATTTCAAATATTGTCCCCCTTCCAGTTTCCCTTCCACAAACCCCCTATCCCATCCTCCCTACCACCGCTTCTATGAGGGTACTTTCCCACTCACTCTCCCACTCCTGCCTCACCACCCTGGCATTCCCTTACATTGGGGCATCAACCCTTCACAGGATCAAGGGTCTCCATTAAAAACCACCAACCAAAGAGTTCACATGGAGGGACCCATGGCTCCAGCTTCATATGTAGCAGAGGAAGGCATCTCTTATAAGGAACATTTAATTAGAGCTGGCTTACATGTTCAAAGTTTTAGTCCATCATCAGCCTAGAGGGAAACATGATGGTGTCCAGGAAGACACGTTGCTAAAGGAGGACCTAAGTGTTTTACATCTTGAAGACAGCCAAGAAGAGACTCACTCTTCTGCACTGTGGCCCCCTCAAAGCTCATGTACACAGTCACACACTTTCTCCAACAAGGCCACACCTCCTAATAGTGCCACTCCCTGGGCCAAGCACATTCAAACCACCACAGACCCCAAATGATATGCCTTTCTGATATAACCATAGCCACAGTCTCCATGATAATAAAAGTATGAGGAGCAGCAATCAAAATTTTGGAAGAAGGCCATTAGATGCCTCAGTAGATAAAGCAGTTTACCACCAACCCTGATAACCTGAGTTTTATCCCCAGGACACACATGGCAAAATGATCAAATTATATATATACTATAATATACTTCAACATACATATGTACTCCATGGCATACATGAATACAAACATAAGGGTATACATGTGCATGTACACAAACAGAAAGAAACACAATAAAAACATCCTTAAAGTAGAGAAGTGATCTAAATACTTGAGTAGCCTTGCCTAGTCCCACTACTGGTGGATCTTACAGAGAAAGGGCAAGGGACATTTTTCTTTTCTTTACTTTTTTCTTTTCGATTTTGTATATTTTTAGGAACATATTTTAACAAATAGTAGAAAGAGCAGTAGTGACAGAAACAACAACAAATATAAATATGCCAGTCTTCTCTTAACATTATTTTAATATGCATTAATTGAAATATAATTGTATTAGTTTGGCCCTTCCCGTCCTCCAACCAACCCTGCCAGCCATCCTCCCTGAAATCAACCCCATGTTCTACACTCTGAAGCTGATAGCCTTTTTTTATTATTGATACATACATATACATGTGTGCATGTATGTTCATATATTTCCAGATACATAAATATAATCTGCTAAGTCCATTTTAGTGATTTGTGTGTGGAGATAGCTTGAATGAAAATGGCCCCTATCGGGAAGTGGCACTATTAGGAGGTGTGGCCTTGTTGGAGGAAGTGTGTCACTACACGTGGGTTTTTAGGTCTCAGATGCTCAGGCTAGACCTAGTGTCACCTTCTCTTCCTACTGACGTTGGATATGGATGTGGAACTGTCAGCTATTCTTCATCATATCCGCTTGTGTGCTTCATGCTTCCAACTAGAATGATAATGGACTAAACTTCAGAACTATAAACCAGTTACAATTAAATATTTTCTTTTATAAGAGTTGCCTTGGTCATGGTGTCTCTTCACAGCCATAGAAACCCTAAGAAGTTGATACTCAGGACCGGGGTATTGCTGAGTTAGGCCTGACCATGCTTTTGTTTGGAAGAATATGGACTTTAGGTCTAGGAAAGTAGTGGAATTCTTTAAGCAACACTTAATGGGTCATACTATTAAGAGCATGCAAAACAGTGGTGCTAAGAGTGATTTGAACTGTGGGGGCCCAAAGAGGTTTCAGAGGGGAAGAATATTAGTATATGGCCTAAAAACCATTCTTGCAATATTTTAGCTAAGAAAATGTTTGCTTTCTGCTCTTGTGAAAAAAAAAAAATCTGCCTGAGACTAAACTGAACAGCCATGAGTTAATAGCTTTGGCAGAGGAAGTTTCCAGACAGCCTAATAGTGACTGTGTTACTTGGTAATTAGTGACCATGCTTATGCAGAACTGTAATGGAAAGGAACAATCTGAGCAAAGAAAAATAACAAGTGTACAGTTTGAGGAGAAAAGAGGCACAAGGAAAAAGTTTTGGTTTTCTTTTCTTTTCATTTTTTTTAAAGTCTGGTGCTAAATGGATTAAATGGAGAGGTGACCACACCTCAAACCCTCACCAACCTAAGCTTCCAATTTGTGAAAGGGCATAAAAGAAAAGCTTGGTAGCAAACATCATTAATCACAGCAGAAATCAGGAAGAAGCAGACAGTGGATTTCTGATTTCAAGACCAGCCTGGGCTATAGAGCTAGTTCCAGTACAGCCAAGCATAGGTAATAAAGGAAACAATTGAAAACAGAAAGATACTGAAAATGTATTTGAACAAGTGAGACATGTTTCAGTCTCAGCAAACAGTATAACCTGATAGCTTCAGCCATGTGCTTCTGACTTTAGAGTCAAAGATACAAGAAAGGGGTTAAGGAATATCCATAACTAAAGAAAGCCACTAAGGCCAAGAATATATCAGGCATATCCTACCTTGAGTACTAGACAGGCCATTGCATGTGCCTATGAAGGTGAAGCCTGGATTGCCTTGGAGACCCCAAATGTTGGAGTTGTCAGAGATGTACAATACCTGCAGAAGAAAGCTGATAACATGGAGTGGAACCATCCCAAGAGAAAGAAGTGTGTTGCAGTCAGCAAAGCGAAAATGAGTGGGAGATCTGAAGAATACTTTGACATCAGACAGAGATGTAGAGTTTGGAGTTTGCCCAGATGGTCTTTGGTCTTGCTTTGGATCAGTATTTACTATGCTTCATTTCCTACTTTTTGGAATGTAAATATATATTCTGTGCCATATATGTTGGAAGTATGTGTTCATATATGTTAGAAGTATGTGTTCTGCTTTTTTCTTTTTTCTTTTGATTTTATAAAAGATTATAGTTGCTTGGCAGTGGTGGCACATGCCTTTAATCCCAGCACTTGGGAGGCAGAGGTAGGCAGATTTCTGAGTTCGAGGCCAGCCTGGTCTACAGAGTGAGTTCCAGGACAGCCAGGGCTACACAGAGAAACTCTGTCTTGAAAACAAAACAAAACAGAACAAAAAGAAATTGTCATGGATCTCAGATTGACTTTTAAACAATTTGAGACTTATAGACTATGGGAACTTTTGGAGTTGAACTAAATGCATTTCTGCATTATGATATTGGTCAGGGAGTAGAATATGATGGTTTTAATGAAAATGTACCTTAAGGTACATGAAAATGTTCCCATAAGGTCATTGGAAATGCCACTATCAGGAGATATGGCCTTATTTGGAGTAGATGTGGCCATGCTGGAGTTCATTGTATCACTTCAGTGGGTTTTGAGATTTCAAATACTCAAGCCAACCAGGCCTAGTATCTCTCTCTCTTCCTGCTGCCTGTGGATTTGGATTGCAGAACTATCAACTCCTTCTCCAGTACCATGTCTGCCTGCATACCATCATGCTTCCTACCATAACAGTAATGGACTGTGCTTCTGAACCTGTTAGCCAGCCCCAATTAAATGCTTTCCTTTATATGAATAGTTTTGGTCATGGTGTCTTCTCACAGCAATTGAAACCCTAGCTAAAACAGTGAGTACTTAGTTTTTAAGGATGTCTAGTCTGTGTTGTATAACCAAATAAGGGGTTCATCCATATAGGACGCTAATTCTCCTTTTCCCAGCAAGAATTAGTTACCTGCAGTTCTTTGTCTAGGATTGGGACTCTTTAAAAGTTTCCCATTTCCCTGTTAACATATCCATTGATACTGCCATTGTTCTCATCTTGTTATGCAATTTCTAGAAGACTGTTTCACTAAAGACTTACTGGTATTCTGGCTCCTCCACTATTTCTAGCGTCTCTTCTGAATAAGAATCTTTGAGCCATAGATGCAGAAGCTGTGATGTAGAGGTATCTGTTGGGGCTGGGCTCCTCATGATCTGTTGATCTCTAAATTATGTCAGGTTTTTTCTTTTGTTTTATTTTTTTAGTTTCACTGATTAATTTTTTAATAAGAAAACCGATTCCAGATCTAACATAATTCTGACAATTATGATGTTAATTACTATAACTAATTAGTAATAACTCTTTGCCACATGTATTAAGTACTATACTTAGCAATTGAAATACAACCTTGGGTGATGCAGGTGCTGTTTTCATATAATAGAAACTATCATCAATATTATCATCTATTAAAATTGTATTTTTGGCAGGGATAGCAAGATAGCTTAGCAGTTAAGAATGCTGGCTATTCTTCCACAGATCTGAGTTCAATTCCCAGCAATCGAATACATGATGACTCACAACCACCTATAAAGGGATCTGATATCTTCTCCTGGCTTGTAGGTGTATATGCAGCTAGAGCAATCCTACAGTTAAGAACTGCATGAAGAAATAAATTTTGAAAATTATATTTGGATACATGGTAAAGCAAAGTTATTACACAATGACAAAACTGCTCAGATATTATTAGCTTATAATGTGGCTGCTGGTCTTTATGTTAATATCATAAAGTTTCTGCTTATATATCTACTGTAAAAGCTCTAACTGTAGGTCATTATAAATCACATAGTTTGTTATGTGTTATTTCACATATATGATTTTTAGATGTTTCTGAACATTCTGACATTTTGACTAGATATACAAACTCCTACTCCCCTCATGAGGTCTGTTACACTTTGAGAAAATTCTTTGAAAGGCAGTTTTACTTGAAGCTTGGCCCAGTGAATAAAGCATCAGATAATATTTGTGAAAGTCTTTGAGGAATGCAGATGAAAGGTGTCTTGTAAATACAAAGCACTAATGTTGTATGCATGGAAATACTTTCCCTTCACATCTTTGCTGCAATAGCTAAGTTCTGAGGTACTGTTGAAATGGATACTTTCAAAAAGCACACATATCCCCAAATTATTGAGTATGGAGAGATATGCAAGACAATACATCCAGAGCCCTCAAATGAGAAACATGAAGCAACCACTTGTTATGTGAAGTAAAAGAAACTGAGAATAATAAAAAGCTAATCAATAAAGGTGTTCAGAGTGCTCAGAGGAAGCATAAAGGATAGATATCAACAATTCTTACATTTACTCATGACTTCAATAATGTCTTTGAAGAACTATTAGAAGAAAAGGAGAAAGTGAAAAAATATAGAAAGATTTTTAACTATAATGGAGGAATCGCTAATAACCAAGTGTCTTGAACCCAGGTAGGTTTCATTTCATTTACTTGCTAGGTGGTACCTGAATATTATAGATTTCATGGTGTTCACTAATTCATCATTCATTTACTAATTGTATGTATTCTTTGTACATTATACCAAGTACTCTACACTTGCCTACATTTGATTGTCACAAGTTTTAAAAGACGCTAATACTATCCCAACTTCTCAGAAGAGAAATCAGAGGCTTGAAAGGAAGTATTTGCACTTTGTGGTAAATGGCACAGCTATGCTAAAAAGCTACAGTGATCTGATTCTAAAACCTGTAACAGATTTCATCATCACTTAGAAATGTCATAATGTAGCCACTAACCTAAACTTATATAAAATGGTATCTCTTATGCATATTTTCATTAATTCTTTGAGGATTTCATACATAGTATTTTGATTGTGTCTACTCTTATTCCCAAAGTCCTCTTAGATCTACCCCTGATTCTGTATCTATTCATCTCTGTTCCATCTAATGGGACAAAATCCAGTCCCATTAGAGCTGGCATATACTCTTAGGTATGTGGTCATTTACTGGGTTGTATTCTACCTACCTAGAGACACACTTTAAAAAAAATTAACTCCCTCTCTCCAGGCAACTACAAATTACCAACAGCTCCTCAAGCTAGGGGTAGAACTTCATAACTATCTCCTAACTTTATGCTGAGATTTTTTTCTGGCTTCCACTTCCTCAGGCCTTGTGCATGCCGTCACACATTCAGGGAATTCATATGAATAACTGCCTGGATGAGTCCGGAAATCACTGTTTCATTGTAGTTATCCTTTGCCTCTGTCTATTACAAACTTCTTTCAGTAAGCAAGATAGTAATAGAGAACTCATGGTATACTTCATCCACTTTACTTAAGAAGAACCTGAAACCAATATGTTTATATCTTCATTCTACATCAATGTACAAGTATTCCACAACTAATTAGATCAGTTCCTGTTTCTCTTTTCCTGCTTGATAATTCGTATTAATGGTCAGAAGTAAAAATAGCACACTTTAAGGTTTTATTCCTCCTTTTAAAGATAGACATTAGTGGGCTGGAGAGATGGCTCAACGGATAAGAGCACTGACTACTCTTCCGAAAGTCCTGAGTTCAGATCCCAGCAACCACATGTTGACTCACAATCACCTGTAATGAGATTGGATGCCCTCTTCTGGTGCGTCTGAAGACAGCTACGGTGAATTATGCTGGAGTGAGCAGCAGCTACAGTGTACTCATACACATAAAATAAGTAAAATAAATCTTTTAAAAAAAAGACTTTGTTCCTGTAAAAAAAGAAAAAAAGAAAAGGATAGACATTAGTTCCATAATAATACTCCTGACTTTGGACACTGCACATCTATAGGTCTTGACCTATAGGTGACTTTTGATAACAACTAGGAGATCCTATCATAGACTACGATCCAATGTGCCAATGGAAATATTTAGCTAGATAAATGAGACCTACTTGGGCTCTATGTTCTGTTTCCTGATGAGACTAGTTTCCCTAATGATGCCATAGATTTGAAGATCAAGGAGCTAAACAATAAGCTTGAGTAACATGAATTTCTGAAAAACACAATCATGTTTTATATTACAGTTTCCAAATACCAGTGAGGCTAAGAGTACACACATTAATCACATAATTTTATCTTATTGTACGCTGATGGAAAAACATATTGATGTGAGTGAAAGCTTGACTTTATGGAGTATAAGGGAGCTAAAATGGATACATGTACACACCTGAATCCTGACTTGATTTCTATTCTCTACAATGATTTTTTGACACTCAGGAATAAACCAAAGCAGAAGCACAGTTGAATCCAATCCAGGTTGTCATCAGGACCATCCATGAATTTAAATCACTGTGTGGTCTATGCAAATTCATTCAGAGCATTCAGGAAAGAGCTTGTATGCACTCAGCCACTGAGTTAAGATCCTAAAATTCTCTTTTAGAAACTGCTTCACGTAAGTAATCTGTCTAATGCTGTGCCCCTCTTAACATCTCACACAACATCAGCACAAACGCTTTCTTGGATATTTTGTCAAATTATATTTAAACTAGCTTAAGTGAAAATTAACTTGTTCACAAGACTTGCTTGAAAGAAACTTACCAATCACTGGCATGATTTTTTTTTTTTTATTTCTAACATAATCACTAGTAGTGTTGTCACCATTATACATTCATAATGTCTTCAAAACACATTCTTACTTTTCCTTCTGGGTTTATAATCTGATTTTCTTCCCTTTGAGATGAGGTATTTTTTTTCATTTGACCTATTTTCTAGTTTGAAAAACTTCAAGTTATCTATGCATTCCATTAATTTCAATGGTAGGTGCTGTCCAATATAGTTTTCAATCCACATTGAATATTAGAACATTGCACAAATTTGCTTATTTTGATGAGCATTTTTAACTTGATCCAGTAAGGGAAATACCTATATAAGTAAGTTTCTTAACTGAGGTGTTTCCTTATTACTTCATTAGCTGTCTTTCAGTTAGTGAATTTTCCAAGCAATGTATGTATATATAGTTTGAAGCTGCATGTGGAAAGCTATTGCTACAAAAGAATTTATGTCAACATTTTTGGATTCTGGGTGATGTTCATCTAAAACACTGTATCTTTGGAGGACCATAATGATCTAGTTAATTTGAAGGGGTATCTTTGGGGATGAGCAATAATGTATTTGAAAGGAAGAATCAGATACTGAAAGAAAAATAAAACAAGTTTAAAATGCAAAGCTTACCATAAACAATGCTTATAAGATAGGCTTAGTGAAAGAGTTACATAGATCTTCAAGTTGACATCTCAGAAAGTCTCGATATAATCTCCCATCAAAAATGTTGAAAAGAGAAAATTAAAATTCATGACAATGAGAAAACTAATCAAAGGACATTTCAAGTAAAAAAATATTTTCTAGATATAAGCTATGTCCACACAATGGGAAAACAACTAGTAAAAAGTGAAAATGCTGGCAAGTAAGTTATTGAGCATCATAAAACACTCTACAAGAACACTTGCTATTTTTTGACAAAATAGTTGAATTAAAATTTTAAAGATTTAAATTTGTTCAAATTAATTCCTTTTGAAAATAAAAAAAAAACTGAAAATAAAGTAATACAAAGATAGGCTAGACATGAGAATTATAGTGATCATTCAAATCAAAAACATAAGGTATATATTCCCTGAGTTCATAATAGGAAATCAAGGCTTTATCCTTTATACAGAGGTGTTACTTTCTTGCTCATACTTCTTTAAAATACTCCATCAATAAAATGAAGTATGTCATCCAGAAAGATTAGTGGCAACCAGTAATATACTAGTATGGGAATCATGTTTCTCAGTTTTACCCCAAGCATATTTTAGTAATATGTATTTATTTGTACATGAAAATTCCATGACTTCTTTTCAAGTTTATTTTTTTTACATTTTTTAGAGAAGAAACAGAAATAAACAAACCTACATTAAGCCCGTGTGTATAGAATAATTTTTCTCATTTTTTCAGTATATGGATAAGGAAATCAGCTACCGAAATGGCTTATAAGTTCAATCCTTTCACTATTCTAGCCAACCCTTTACCACTCAAGAAGATAAATTCAAATACAACTCAGTGAGTGTAGCAGTATCAGAGGTATTTCTTTCAATTTACTCTCATATATCCTTCTTTAAAAACATGAATCAATTATGAAATTCAGGTCTCTGTTGTAACAAGGAATCATCCAATATTGGTGTATTGACACTATTGCCAAGAACCATAGTACAAATAATTTTGTTCATTGGGTAGTTGTGGTGGTAGTAGTAGTGGTAGTGGTATTGCTCTGTGTGTGTGTGTGTGTGTGTGTGTGTGTGTGTGTGTGTGTGTGTGTGTCAGTTAAGCAATGAGAAAAAAATTCTTTCATATCCTATATATATTCATATAATGGTGCTATATGTTCCCATTATGGAAGATGGAAGCCTATTCAACTGTTCCCCTAAATAATGTCATGCCAGGATTCCTCCACAAAACACTACTTACTCCTGTCAACTGGTGTTCTTTGTCCCTAAAATTGTGTTTATAGTGGGACTACAGAATACAGGAATACTTTACTCATCAAATGCGTAGGTATTGATGGTTGGGAGTAGGATTTACAACCAGAATGGTTTTTTTTCTTTTTTTTTTTTGGCTTTTGAGGAATTTGGGTAAGGGTAAAATCTTCTCTAGGTTTCCCAGCTCTCTAGCTTTTGTTCATATATCTTAGATTTATCTGTATATTTTTGTAGCTGATGTTGCTGTTTTTCTTTGTGTTACCATTATTTTAGGATGCTCTAATTAATTAACATATGATAGCTTAGAACCCCAGACATGAAGTACAAAGAAGGTAAGATGGAGAGGAGGCTGTGCAGCCTGGATTCATTTTCTTTTCACAGTGTTTACCTGACAGTAAGGGGTTAAGCAAAGTAAAACTAAACTTCTTGATTTGTGCTTCAGTGTTCTAAATTCTGTTTTCACAAATAACACTGCAATAATTTTTATGCATTGCTTTCTGAGCAAATATAAGATGACCATTTATAACAGTGCAACATAAATGAAGCCCTGAAAATGAAAACCGTAAAATTCTAGAATATCTGTTATTAATGTATTAAATGATACACTGACACTTAATTCAAGACTTTCCATTAGTTGCTTTTCAATAAATAATGATCTTGGGGATTGAAAATAACTTACATACCTACATGTAACTTTAATTTCAGTGTAAAGTAAATAATAAACATCCATAGATGATTACTTTTTTATATTTTCTTCACTAGCTAAAAGTAGAAGCCAAAGAACCAGTGTTAGCATACTATAAAACATGACAATTACCTACTTCATGTTTTATGGTATATACTGGATGACAGAGTTTCCATTAAGAACACATGAATACTTATTTTAATTTTTTTATTTTCATATATTAATATATAGTGACATTAAAAAATCCAAATATATAGTAAACCATGTTTTTTTCATTCTGCTTGCATAAAAGATAATTTCTTAATGTAACAAATGTTTTGGCTCTAATAGACATGCTTAAATAAAGAGGGAAAGAGGTTTGAACCATACCCAAAGAACTACAGAAAACTAAGGAGTGCTGAGAGTCAGAAAAACTAGGCTTCTCTAAGGAAAATCAAACCAATTGGCTATTAAATATGAAATGATCAACCCTGAAAACATATATTCAGATAACATTACACAGACTGAGCATTATACATACATACATACATATATATATACATATATATGTATGTATATAGATACATATATATATATATATGTAACAACAATTAAAAGAAAGAAAGGGACATGAGCTTGAAAGAGAGCAAGAATAGGAAGCTTTGGTAAAATTGAATGAATGACATAATTAAAAACAATAGAAAAATTAAAAATAAAGTATTGACAATTTGGGGGAATGGGGAGCTCATCAGTTAAGAAGACTTGTATCTCCCACAGTCCACAGCAGGCATGTTTCAAATACTTTCTAGCTCTAGCTCCAGGGATTTAACACTGTCTTCTCAGCACACACACACACACACACACACA
>NC_045030.1:47476004-47501113 GCF_008632895.1 Mastomys coucha | reverse complement strand
GAGAGAGAGAGAGAGAGAGACTCATCTCAAATGTTTAAAATTGTCAAATTAGTCTAACATACAAGCAAAGATTCACAGCCATGAAAATTAGGTAATTTTACTACTACAGCAATTTAAGCAAAACAACATTTACTAGAGCTCTCTCCTTCCTCTTGCTGGTAAAGTCCTAGTTTACTCATCTCAATCTGAATTGAAGAGTTGATTGTCTTAGCAAACAAGCCACTTATAGGCAGAAATATTGACTATTATGCCTAAGATTGGGTAATTTGACTAAGTAAAGGCAATCCAGTGCCCATCCCACAAAGTCAGGAACAATTGGACTCAAGGCATGCTTCTTTGTGGATTTTTCACTAATGGTTTTTCTTGTAAAGCTCATGAAATAACAGAAAAGGAAGTGAAGAAGACTTAGAAACTTTCTGGAGGTTGATCTCTTGCTTTGAAGGTAAACATAAGAGAGCTTAAGAGTGACATATGAGTTTCAGCATAATCATTTCAAATGGAAGATCCTTCAACATTGGCCTTTACACCTAATAGTTATGACAACACAACTAACAAAAATTAACTATGAACACTACTTTACTTGGTGTCTTAAGGAGAGGATAATACAAAATCTTCAAAGAGGTATCTTTTGCTGTCTCAAAGACACTGAATGGTGTTAGAGAGCTATGGGCACATGCACAGTGCATTGTAATTTCTCGCTAGCCTACCACTAAAACTTCTGTAATGCTTCTCCTCCAGTCATCAACCTAACTGAATTTTTCTCCATTTCTCTTCACCTGCTCTTTCTATTGTTTACATCTGCCTCAGACATGGGGCCATACTCATATATGGCCACATTTGTACTTTTTGAAATTATAACACAATTACATTTCTCTTTTCTCTCTTAACCATCACATATAACGTATTGTTCAAATTCATGAGCTTTTTGCATTGTTCTTATGTGCATCTTTGTATTTGTTATGTTAAAGCCTCTTGAGCCTCTCTCCTTGCATTTCAGTATCTCCTAGGCTATTTCTTTAATAGATTTCATTTCCTCTTCAAACCACTTGTTTGCTTAACAGGTGGTTCTAATTTTATATTTAAAAAAAAACTACAGGTATAATGGAGGTTGGAAGAGATAGATAAGCAGTTAAAATCAGTTGTTGGCTTTTGCAGAGGACCTAGATTTATTTGCCATCATCCACATGATGTCTTATAACCATCTGTCACTCCACTTCCAGTGGATCTAATACTCTCTTCTTGCCAATGTGGGCACCAGGCACATAGTTCCCCTCAGACATACATTAAGGGAGAATACTCATATACACAATATAAAATTTATTAATCTTTAAAGAAAGAATTATAGTCACATTAATATTAAAGTAGTTTTGGTTCATCCAGAGAAAAGATAAACTATACTGGTGCACTCTGTTTTCTTGCAAAAAAACAAATTTCTTAGCTTTTTGATTTTCTACTCTCTAATAGTAAATTGTTAAGTTTGAAACCTCAAATGTCCATAGGCAGATATACCTAAGATTAACTTCTTAATCATTGAGCACTCTGAAGGTAACAGTCATTAGGCTTAAGATTTAAATTTATGTGCTAGTTTCTCATAGGTTATGAGTACTCATTATAGCAAGTGAATAATACTCTACATAAATAGACAATGAAGCTTGGGATTTGTAGGAGTGGTTAATACTAGTAATAAAGCCCTCTGCCTTACTTGAAGCTTATTTCCTTTGCTTTCCTCTCAAACCTAGAAAACAACACCAAGGGGCATACCCTTATAATTAGCCTCATAATTAGCCTTGAGAGGCCTGATAAAAGTAGTTATGGCAAGAACCTTTGGTGTGATGTTACTTGCACACATATATTATGATGACATTTATACAAATTCATTAATGTTGCTTCCAAAAATTCATCAAGGTAGTTAAGTATTAACATATGCCAATAATCCCTTATTCAAAATTATTGTGATCTACCTGTTTCAGAATTTCAATTTTTTTCCTGAGCTTACAAAGGCAACTTTATACGTACACACTGTGCATTGTATAATACCATGTATTGGGTTCTATGCCAATATCCTTTAATAAAATTCACTATTTTCCCATTCCAATGTATAAAACCCTCTTTAATAAAAGGTCATAAGTATGCTGAAACAACAGCACTTTGGTCAATGTTTACCATCAGAGGAATTGGAAAGAAAGTCAACGGTCTTCATGATCTTATTTTTACTTCAGCCCAGTAAGAGATGCAACTTCTGATTCTTTATGACATTTATTCTGAATGACAGAAATACATGTGTCCACTTTGGCAACATGCGTGACATGGTATCTTTTGGGAAAAACAAATTTTAAAGAACATAATCACAGTATCACTAAAGTAAAGAGGGATAAGTTTGATACATAAATATTGTTTTAAACACTGATAGTATATATCTACTTTAATTAAATTTTCCAAGAGCAATGACATAGTTGGCATAATTTTAATACTGGTAATATTTTTAACATCCAAAGAAAATTATTTTTTATGTTCAGTCAATTCTGCTACAGCATTTGTTTTGAAACATTAATTTGCTCCCTTGCTATTGGGTGTCTTTAAAACAACTTTTAAATTTAAGCCAAAATTTGTATTTCCAACCTATTAGAAAGAAGCACTAGATGAATGAGGAAAAACTACATGCAGTTGAATGCCACATGCAAATCCATACAATGGCACACTGAAACACCCTATGCATTTGAGGAGCCTCCTGTATACACAGCTGACATTAGAACTACTGTCACAGGCAGATAATCCACCTAGGATTTTCTTTCTTTCTTTCTTTCTTTCTTTCTTTCTTTCTTTCTTTCTTTCTTTCTTTCTCTCTTTCTTTCTTTCTTTCTTTCTTTTTATTAATCTTTTTGTTTACATTTTAAATGTTATCCCCCATCCCAGTCTCCTGTACACGAACTCCCTCCCCCCCTCCCCTTTGCCTCTTTGAGGATACTCCTCTACCTACTCACCCAGCCTGCCTCACCTCTCTAGTATCCCCCTTTTCTGGGGCATCAAGCCTGCAGAGGTCCAAGTGCCTCCCATCCCACCCACTGATGCCAGATGAGGCAGTCCTCTACTATATATATAATGAGAGCCATGGACAGGTTCATGTATATTCTTTGGTTGGTGGTTTAGTCCCTGGGAGCTCTGAGGGGTTCTAATAACTCACTGTTTTCAACCCTCCAATACCATTTCACAACAGATTTCAAATATTTTTCGAAGTAAAATGTCATACTTGGTTTGGCATTCATCCATTTGTTAACTACCAATATATATAGAACTGTACCATCACTCTTATTAGTCTCTTTCTTTAAATATGTCACTGATAGTTTATTAGTTCTATTAGTATTAGTTCTTCTCTTTCTCTGACAAAATACTGGAAAAAAGCAACTTAGGAAAGAATTGTTGTTGTCTTCCAGGTCCTGAGGGGTATGGTTTAATATAACAAGGAAGGCATAGCAGAACAAGTAGAAGGTGACTGGGTACATTACTTCCATGATCAATAATTATAGAACAATGAATAATTTAGCTCAGTTCCATCTACTTTTCATACAGAAGAGGGTCTGAGCCTAGGAAATGGTACCAACTACAGCTTGGTTGGTACCCAATGCCCCAGTTAACTTAATAGTGATATCTCTTCATAGATTGTCCACTCGCTTTCCTTTTCCATGATTCTATATCTTGTCAAGCTACAAATTTACATTCACTATCACATGCTCCAACATAATTTTTTAAAGAATTTTCACATTGATTTTCATAGTATAGTAAATTTTAGAAATGAATGCAATGCCTTGTAGCAGAACTCAATGTTAATGAAGTATAAAAGGTAAGACATCTTAGCAGAGATATTGTAATTTCTGCTGAAAGTTTATCCAACAATGATCCATATTAAGCATCATCTGCAAAATGAGTAGGGGAAGATGCATACCACCTTCTTACCTTATAGAGAAAAAAGAAGTGCTGTTTTAAAAGCATATACTTCTACCAACAACCCTGCCACATGTAAAATATCTTAGATCTACAGTTTAGAGTAATTTCCCCACTGAGAGATTATTTTACCAAGTTATTTTAGGACCTCACACCTGAAATTGGTTCATTTCCACATATATTATATGAATTAGACCTTGCCATTTGAAAACTTAATTTACTTTCAGAAAGCTTTAGAACTGTGTCTGAACACTGATATTTGTGTAACCCCCCATAGCTCCCAATTTTGCTTCTTTCACTTGGGCACTGGACTGTACAGTTGCCAAAAAACATTTGGAAGTGCATGCATATGACTCCAAACCTGACAGAATTAGTGCTCTAGAGCTCTTAACACTGAACACTAATGTATTTTTCATTACTGTTTAATGTTGTGAAATCCCATTTCATGGAGCCCAAGGATTAAATTGCTTTATTTGGAGGGAACAAGTGCATTCTCCATCTTTTTCCTGAGGTGAAAAAAAGAAACAAAGAAAAGAAAAAAAGAAGAATGAATCTGAGATCATTTGCATTTCATAAGGGTTAAGGTCTGCATGTAGGAAATTAAGTATAACATTCCAAAACTCTGAAAGCAGAAAATATTAACATTATAAAAGACTCTGCATATGAAATGTGGGAATAAAAATAGTAAAACTGATTATTATATGCATATGAGTAAATATGCATATTTAATTATATAAATATGCACATGTATCAATATATACATATGTAATTATGGTTATTATACATAGCAATTCTACCTGCAGCAGAAGTATTATAATATCATGATTGTACTTTTGGAGTAACTATAGTTTTACCACTATTCTTAATTGGTGGCAGACAAACATTTAAAGAAAACTCAACTCACCATAAAAGTAGATGATCTTGAGTGATTTTTATTTTGAACAACACTACTGAATGGCAACTTTCTTTTGAATAACTTCCATAAAAGAAGTATGGCATAGACTAGTAGATATTTGCTTTAAGGTATTCTAAATTTGAATTCTGAAATAAAACTTCCTTGGGTTGTGAAAAACCACAATGGCTTCTTTTTCTCTACATCATTAAATGCTTTCTTATACGTGATTTTGGATGCCAAATCTGTACTATGACAGTATTCCTCTTGATACATAGTGAGAGAATTGCTTAAAATGCTTCCTTTCACATAGTATTGTTCTTCCCCAGGGTCCTAGGAAAAGATTTTCAATGAAGAAATATACCTGTCTATGAGCAATCAACTAGATATTCAGTAGATATGCATCAGAATGATAACCAAAGAAAACACTGCAGGAAATTCTTTAGGGCCCATAAATGAATCAAAATCACTTCTATCAGTAAATCCTTTGAGACCATGCTTTATACTAGTACTGTACTCCATGGTTTCTGACATATAAGAGAAGTTGAAAATGACAATTCACTAAGAAATACATATTCTTAGAGAAAAGACAAAACACGTGCTCTATCAAATGAATACCATAGTATAGCAACCTCAGAGGCTAAACTGTTATTAAGAATAGTAAATGTTAAAATTATAGAAGAGTCACTTTCATTTTCCAAAATAGTATAATAGATAGGGTACTGAATAACGAATCACCACACAGGCGAATTTAGAACTGTTTATTGTGATGGGTAGTGTCAATTTTCAACTTGATAGACTCTAGACTCACCTTGGAGATGAGCCTCTGGCCTTGACTATGGGGAATAATCTTGGTTGCAGGTTGATTGATGTGGGGAAATTCATCTTAATTCCCAAAGCACAGAATTGCGGACTCTATAATATATAAGATCAAGAAAGTAAGCTAAGCAATAGCTTGAATTCAGCCCCCTCTGTTTTCCAATTGTGGATGTGATATGATCAACTGCATCAAGCTTCTGCTCCATTGACTTCCCCACTATGGTAGATTGTCCTTTAAACTGAGTCTTTCTTAGAGTTTCATTGCTGTGAGGGGACATTGGGACCACAGCAACTCTTATAAAGAAAAAAAAATGTTTCATTGGGGCTGGCTTACAGTTTCAGAGGTTCAGTCTATTATTATGACAGGAAGCATGGCAGCATGCAGGCACACACTATACTGGAGAAGGAGCTGAGAGTTCTACATTTTGATTGAAAGGCAGCAGAAGGAGACTATATTCCACACTGGCTATAGCTTGAACATAGGAGACCTCAAAGCCCACCCCAACAATGACACACTTCCTCCAACAAGGTTGAACCTACTCCAACAAGGCCATACCTCCTAATAGTGCCACTCCCTATGGGCTAAACATTCAAACTCATGAATCTGGGGTGGAGGCATTTCTATGCAAACCACCACAATTGTAAGTTAAAACAAAACATTTCTCCTTTAAATTGCTTTTGTCAGAATATTTTTATCATATCAAAAGGAAAAGAAACTAAGGCAGTGAGTGACTGAGCAAATCATTTCAACTCTCCAGGGCCTTGGGTCCATCATCTGAAGCCAGACTACAGACTCTGTATTCTTCCCATTCTTAATATCTTTTTCTTCTACTATAGTCACCAATATAGTCACCATCATATTATCTCCATCTCCATCTTATAGCAACGAAATTAGTCAAAAGGGATATTATATTAGATATAATAGACATATTATAAATGACAGGTTCAAGTTTGGGTATGAAAGAAACTGAACTCCGAGTTTGCCATTCCTCCAAAGCCTATATTCTTTTATAGCATTTTGCCATCCACTACCTTTCATTCAATGTTTTAGAAGTTAAAGTAATTTAGGAAGGAAGCAAACACATAAACATAAATGAAACATTTAGAAAATGTACAAGATTCTGTGTCTGTGTATCATAAGGAAAAAAACTGTATTAGCCATGGCACTGGCCAGAGAATCATATGTGAGTTCTATTCATGTTTAAACTACCAATTTGTTTTGGTTCTTAGACAACTTTCCCATCAGGAAATTGAGAAAATCTACTAGGTCCTTTGTGCCCTAGCACTTTATGCTTCCTTTAGTCCAAACAGTGCAAATCTGTCTATGCAATTATGAATATGGATGCAAATGTTTAAAAATATTGAGAAAATGTTAAGTACTAATGATGATGTTTTAGGATTTATGGGTTTGGGGTTAAACAGAGAGTCCTAGGGTAGTTTAGGAATTTTATGAATTGTTTTAAGTATGTAAGGATAACTGAACCCCTAGTGGAATCTGTAAATAAAATAATCATCACTCTTTACCCTGTCGTTTGTGCAATTCAGATTTTCATACATTGAGTTTATTTAAAAGGGGAACCACGTGTACTAGAAAATTCAGCCAAGAATTTGTCATACTTTTGCTCCTGGGATAGTATTTTTCTTTTTTGATATGAAAACCAAGCCAATGTCTTTAAAATTCATGTCTGAAGTGGAAGGATTGAAAGAAGTGATTTTTTTTCCTCTGATCCGACCCTGAAAAGTGGGCCTCAGAACACACCAGCTGAGCCCTCTGTTAGGCAGGAAAAGCCTCTGGCATTTTTCTGCTTTTCAATTCTGTCATTGGGGAGGTGGGACAAAGCTTACCCTCTACAAAGTTTATCCAGAACGTGCTGGTGTTACAAGCTATGCTTGACATCTGTTATGTTTCTCCTGTGGAAGAGAGGCAACTATCTGCTACAGTAGTGATTTCTTTTCAAAGGGCTTTAATTGGGCTATTTCTCCTGGGCCAGATTCTAACTAACTTTCTTGATATGTGCCTGTCCAGACAGCAATGGAAAACGACCAAACAATAGCAACATCAGAAGGCTAAGGACTTCTGTCCCTATCTGCCCCCTCTGCGAACAAGCAGGGAAAAAAAAAAATCTCTCCATTGCTGCCTAGGATGCTCTAACTTAGCAGAGCTCCTAAAATGGTGGAGCAAAAGGCAAGGTGTTCAGACTTTGCTTTGCACGGCCATGGAAATGTGTATGGTAAAGAGAACGAAGTCCCCTAACCTGCCTTTTACAAGGAGTACTTGGAGTTGTTGGGTTGGTGAAGAGATTAGTTTCACACAGTTGAGTTACGCACTTGTGAACTACTTTTCTCTAAGTATGGATTTACTTCTGTGTAGGCAGGCTAACATCCTTTCCTGGGGTAAGTCTGAAGTTGGCCTTATATTTTTATTTGAAATACAGAATGATATTCCTCACAACAAATTTGTGTCTCTCACTAGTATTTTCAGAAATGTGATTATTATTTTTTTTTTTGCAACTGATGGAAATCATCTCTCTTCCATTCTGTAGCCTTATATCTCATTGATGACAACTTGTGTTAGGGGGCCTCCTTACTTTTAGCTGGTAGAATTTACATGTAAATGCAACCATGGGTGTTTTACATTTCATTTGCTTGCTGAACATGCTTTTTTAAGTTAAGTGACATTTTTACAGATGAACTTCAAACTTTTCTCCCACCCCACAGGTTACATTATCTGAAACCCCAGTAAGTCTGTCATGCTGCGTTCCCAAAGTAGAAGAGTAAGTCCTTATATGCTGTTTTTCTTCTCTGGATTTTTAGACATGCAAAGCAGCCCACACAACCAGTTCACCTTCAGACCCCTCCCACCACCGCCACCTCCTCCACATGCCTGTACCTGTGCCAGGAAGCCACCTCCTACAGTGGACTCTCTACAAAGAAGATCAATGACTACCCGCAGCCAGCCCAGCCCAGCTGCTCCTGCTCCTCCAACCAGCACACAGGATTCAGTTCATCTGCATAACAGCTGGGTCTTGAACAGTAACATACCACTGGAGACCAGGTACTTAAGCTCTTATTCACACTACTACACTTGAATACTGATGGAGGATGACTCTACTGATTGCAGAAACTTCTTCCACCATAGTTATCTGCAAAGAAACACAACCAGGTGTATAAGTAAAAGGGCAGATCCCTTCATAGACACACAGGGAATAATGATTCGGGCACATTTTCTCATAGATGTATGTATAAAGATGCAATCTCAGAGCATAAATACCTCATTTTCAGACACCCACCAAAACGGAAATGAAGCAATGATCTGAACTGTCACTGTAGCCTCAACATGAAAATCAACTGTGTTGTATTTCAAAGAACTACATAAATAAATAAATAAATAAATAAATAAATAAATAAATACATATATACATACAGAAAAACAGTTGGATAAATAATAGTCACTGCCATATTACTTCTTATAAAAATCATTTGAAAAGAAAGTACCTTCTAATAGTTCAGAAAGGGTTTGCATAAGTAAAAGGAAATGCATAAGTAACTTGAAAATTGTATTCTAGTAGCATGACTCTTTGAAGGGAAATAAGGCACTGTTTTTCTGTCATGTCACATATCTGAGTTTCTAAATTTACTCCCTAAGATTTTATTGTAAGCAAAGGTCTACTCCTCTACAGCTCTGGGTCCTCTGGAATGGCACTCTGACACTATGCCAACTGAGATGTCACTCACCATTTCCCATCATTCTTTCTTTAAAAATTTACAGTTTTTAAGAGAAAGCAGTATAGCTCAGCCATAGAGCACTGGTCAGTCATTCAGAAGATCCAAATTCAATTTTCATCATCACATACACAAATGCTACTTTCTAATGACATAAAAAAATATAATGAGTAAAGCAGAGTGTCTGTTGTCAAATTCCAGGAGTTCCTGTTGACTTCTTTATGTCTTAATTATTTTCGAAAGACAACTTTATATAAAAAACATTCATAATATATCAGTCAATAAACAATGTCTGGCATGAACTTCTATCTTAATATCCTCTGGGAATCATAACAGAAAGGGAGTGACTAATAAACTCACATTATGAGGTTTTCCTCCTTAGTAGCATATTAAATGAGAAGGCATCAGCAAGGATCACCACTAACACACTGAAAGTGCTGTGGCCACAATCCAGAAAACTGTATCATTTACCACATACTTGATTAAAACGTTTTATAAGCCACTCTCTTCTGCTACCTTCCAATAGAAAACACAGTGGTAGTACTCAGTGCCTATGGTGAAGACAACAGATTTTGAATAATAATCATGATAAGGTTCATGCATTTTTATTATTATTGAGAATTTCATATAGGCGTATGTGGTTTTTGATAAAATCTAACCTTTATTTCTTTCCCATTTCTTTCCTTATCCTCCTACCCCTTGTTCATCTTATTATTTTTTACTGTAATCAAAGGGAGAAAAATGTATAAAGTGAGAGAAGCAAAGGTTAAAGGAAATCTTCAGGGACAGAAGAGCTAGCTCGGCAGTTACGAGAACTCTCTGTTCCTCCAGGAGACATGGGTTCAATTCCCAGCTCCAAGGTCTCTCACAGCCATGTACCTCTAGTCCCATGGGATCTGATATTTTTTTTCATGCTTTAGGCACCAGGCATGCACATGGTACACAGACATACATGTGAAGCAAAACACCTAAGATAAACATATGAAATTAAAATTTTTGAATAATAGTAGAAATCTTTATAATTTTAAACACAAGTATCTCCCTCATTCTCCTTTCGACTCATCTGTGGGGCTTGATGTAACTAAGGAAACAGTGGGACAATACGGTTAACTAGCTGTTCTATGGAGCTACACCGTTCCTTCCTCGGGAAGACAAGGAATAGGAAATCTGGAAAGAGGGTGGAAGCAGGCTCAGGCAAATTGAGAAACAAAACTAGTCTTATTTGAAATGTACATCTAGGCATGTTTGTACAAATTGCACCCACGGACCTTCTGTATCTGTGCAAGAAATGTATTAATTGGTCTCAGTTTCCTAAGATGGAAAGACAAACATAAGTTCCTATGTGATACTGAGAAGAGAGCCTTGTTAGTCCATTTGGAAATATATTCATTCAGCATCAGAAAAATGAAGTTAAAAATACTTAGAAGCCTTACTGGCCTGATTAACTAAAGCTTTCTAATTTTATCCTTGAAAAATATTCATTTCATGCTTAGTCAATAAAGGGTAAGAGTGAGTGCATATTAACTTATGCACAAGCTGGATAATAGGACCTCTTAGAGCCTTGGCTTCCTTAATTGTAAAAGATAAATAGAAAATTGCCCTAGGAGCAAGCACTTAGGCTCTGGCTTCCATCACTAGCATACCCCCAAAATTGCCTACCATGATCATGTGTTAAAAAGAACAAACTACTACAATATAGAGTATGTCATACATTGTAAAACACTGTACATTTGAAAGGTGACATTATTATTCCTACTAGGTAGTTTCCTGCCTCTGTTTATGTATCTCTAATAAAAGAATTGACTAATAACTGAAGTATTACATTCTATCTCAGACAACAACTTGAAGATTCCTTTTTAACCAAACTCGGCCACTTTTTTTTTTTTTGATACTTTCTTTATTTTACATTTCAAATGTTTTCCCCTTTCCCGGTTTTCCCTTCTGAAACCACCTTTCCTCTGCCTCTATGAGAGTGCTCCCCCACCCGTCCACCTACTCCAGTCTTCCCTCCTTGGCATTCCCCTACACTGGGGCATTGAACACCTTCATGCCCAAAGACTTCTCCTCCCACTGATGTCCAACAAGGCCATCCTCTGCCTCATATGCAGCCTGAGCCATGGGTCCGTCCATGTGTACTCTTTGGTTGGTGGTTCAATACCCAGGAGTCCCAGGGGCTCTGGCCAGTTGACACTGTTGTTCCCTCTATGGGGCTGCAAACCCTCTCAGCTCCTTCAGTCTCTTCTCCAACTCCTCCATCAGGGATTCCACGCTCAGTCCAATGGTTGCCTGCATGCTTATTATTACCTCTTATTTAAGTTTAGGAACTCACCAAATATAGCCTGACTCTCACCTTCACTATTTATGAGTTGGTTTGTTATATGCTGAATGTCGCCCCAGTTACTTCATCCTCATATTTCTGGATTCCAACTTCCATTCCTGATATCTTTCTTTAAAGCACGCTCACTTTTCACTAACTGCTCGTGGAATCTAAAGTCTAACGCTCAATGTATCCTGAGGCTTATTAATTTCCCTGGCTTCATGGAGCAAAGGCCATTCAGGTTTCCCTGAAAACCACACATTTTCTATTGGATATTAGTCCCTGGAAACTCAGAAAACACTGGTCGACACCAATGGAAAGGCAAAGTTTATAAACAGATATTGCTGCTTTCTTTGTCTAGTAACTTTTTCTAGGTGTTGGCTCTATTTCTCTTGTCTACCTCAGCGTCTGCCTTCACTACTGCACTACAGGAGTAAACATGCACCTCTTAATACCTCTCAGTGCATTCCTCTAACTGCCTGTCTCGCTGCTGTTTCATTTCATGTGGTACTAGGTTCCAAAACCTTTAAATGGGAATTTGATTAGCCCAGGTCATCTCTTATGTACCCTGATTTAAGCATTTTAGCAAACCTTGTCAATCTCTTACCTGACTGAGACTAGGGCCAAGCAGAAAGCTGTATGGTTAAAAGGAGTAATAACATACTGAACACCAAGCAGGCATTTGACAAGTGTTCTCAAGGTATTCCTGAGATTGCTGGTTGGGAAAGAGCTGGGAGCATATCAGGTGCCCCTTAATAGGATTCTTAGAAGTCGCCTTTACTCATGTATCCAGGCTCTATGCTATGCCCATACTCTATGCTATTGGCTCTATGCTATGGCCAATGATCAAACTGTCTCCTTTGTTTAACCATTATCTCTGCTAATATTGTCTACTCTAACATCATCCATTTTGATGGATACATGACAATGCTGATACATATTAACAGCACTAGTAACTAAGATTTCAGGCCTTTTTAATAAAGTCAAAGGCTAGATCATATCTCATATAGTTTATAAATAAAACCTCTTTAAGTTATATATTGGAAATCAGCAGTGTTGTTAGACTGTAGTTCCAGGCTTTAGACCCTTAAACTGTTCAAATTTGATTTCATCCTGCTAGTATAGAGTTGCAGCTGAATTCTAATTCTCCTGTGCAAAGTAGATATTTTGTTCTCATGCTAATATATATATATATATATATATATATATATATATATATATGAAGAATGGTGAGATATTAATCCTCATTTTCATGTAAGTAACTGGTAAATGTATATAGGACCAGAATCTTGTCAGAGCTCTCCAGAATACCATGGGAAATACTTGTGCAAGGCTGTCTTTGCAATCAGATAGCATACTACTACTAATATACAACCCACAGTCTGTCTCTTATTCAGAGACATACCATAAAAGATCTTGTCAAATGTCTTGGTGATATCTACATACAGTATATCAACATTTTTCCTAATGTGCCAATCTAATAACTGCTCAAAAAATAGAAGGGAAATTTTACCTAACATGAATACCTTTGAGATAATTTATACTTTCTTCTCATGAGTTTCTATCCTTATTTGTTTTGGGCTAACTCCTCAAAATCATTTGCAAAAATTTATTCTACATTAATCCCATGATGTTTTGTACTCTACCATAAGGAGACTATATGTTTCCTTTCCATTTTCAAAACTAATGTTTACCATTTGTTTACCATCACCAGTTTTCTGCCACATTTTACCCATGCCACAGTCCCTAAAATGGGTATGTAATCCAACCCACAGGACATATCTCTCCTCTGGTATTGAATATTAATATACTTACAATAGTCAACTGCCTTTGTGTATGTAGAACTTCTGTGTGATCATGTACATATATGTATATGTCCATACATATGTGTGTGTGTGCGTGTGCATGTGTGTGTGTGTTTGTGTGTGTGTGTGTGTGTGTGTGTGTGTGTGTGAGAGAGAGAGAGAGAGAGAGAGAGAGAGAGAGAGAGAAAGAGAGAGATGAAACTCAAGCATCATTTTTCAGATACCATCTATCTTGTTTTATGAAACAAGGTTTTTCATTGGTTTGAGGTTTGCAAACTTACCTAGTCTGTTGGCCAGCATACTTCGAGAATCTGCCTCTCTGCCTCCCCAGAACTGGGTAACAAGTACACACCAAGTTGTTTGGCTTCCATTCTATTTGTCCGTTTTTAGTAATTTTCATGTAATATATTTTGATCATATTTTTCCCCCTCCCCTAATTCCTCCCCTATCCTGCCCTTACCCAACTTATGATCATTCTCATAAAATGAAAAAAAAAGCAAAGATGAAATAAACAATCAAACAAAACAACACACACTCTTTCTTTATTAATTTAGCTGTCTCCCTAGCCTCAAATGTTTTTAATGAACCCCCAGATTGTGCTTTAGTGTATATTTACTGACACTTGTTTGCTATATCAAGTATTAGGTCCTTTTTGCAAAGAATGCTAGAAGTCAAAAATGGACTCCCTAATCATTCATTCCAAAAGCAATTGCATATCTCTTTCTTTGTTTTGATTGTTCTATACATGCAAAGAAAAAAAACTTCCCTATAATCCTGAGTGTTTGCTCAAGTCTTGGGCTCATTTTGGATGTGAATATTATTGGCATTATTTTCGTTAGACATTCTATACCTTTGTAGCTCTGGTCCACATACCCTTACTCAGGTACATATCCTTCCAATATTGAAGCTAAATGGAGAATTTATAGTAGAGACACACAAGTTTCTATCATTAACAACCTTTCTGATCTCCATTTAAAAGAGCCTCAGGATATGAAACCGCATCTACTGTACTTTAAAAACAAATCAAATCAAAACAAAACAAAACAAAAACCTCTTTTATTAAAGTCTAAGATTTTAGCTTCATACTCTATTCATTAAGCCCAAGATAAAATAATTTCTTTCTCAAAAGCTTTAGCCTACAAATTCCTCTCTATTTTAGCTACTTACCTAACATTTCATTTATACTACCTTCTGGGATGTACAGTCTTCAAGAAGTTGAGAGTTTGCTATATATTTGTGTTTAGATAAGTAATATATCACTATGGAATTATAATCATTTCTGTTCACTCTACATTTCCCTTATAGCCCTTCTCTGCCTGTGTTGTAAGTTAACAGACATTCTTATTCATATGGACAACTGTCTCATTATACACTTTCTGGTCTGCTGTTTATAAGGTAATGTGTCCTTGTATGTGTTCTTCAGCATCACTATGTTCTAGTTCTCTCCTCTGTACAATAAGGATGATAGTAAAAGCTATTTCATGAGGTTTATATGGGTATTGTAAGAATTAAATAAATTAAATTTGACATGTTCTTAGAGCAGCCATGAACCCAGGAAATACTTGATAAATAGTAGGGATAATAGCACCAATAATAATACAAGGACAAATTCTCATTTTTATTCCTTTTCAATTTCTTTCTTCATCCAATTAAAAGTGTTTCTTGCTTTATGCTCACGCTTTCCCCCAAGTAAAAACATACTTATTGTACTGCCTTTCTGGGCATTCTTATATAGAAAATATCAACTTTCATCACCTTATTCCAGTCTTCAGAGCCATACCCCCATTTTGTATTTTTATAACAAAAACATACACAGTTTAGTGAGAGTGCCTTGTAATCAATGTCCAGAAGAGCTTTAGGATTGCTACCTGCTTGCCCTCAATCATAGAAACAATGCCCTAACGACCCACTACATTCCAATTTGTACTCTGCCATGAACCTTTCCTTCTTTAGCTGTCGGTCATTTTACTTCCTCTTCTAGCTCTTCTCTCAACAGTGCCAGTACCAAAACATTTTGGATGACCTGTCCTTCTCAACCCAAGGATGGGCACCTTACCAAATCAGAGATAGTTAATGATGTACTTAGGCATATGTTCTTCAACATTCCTAGACTAAAGCACTTAACATTGTCATTAGATATTACTAGGTGCCACCAGCCTCAGTTCCTCTAAGTGTTATATGGAGAAAATTACAGGCCTTACATTGTGAGTTTGTCTCAAGAGTTGAATGAAAAAATATTTGTAAGATACCTGTTCAGAGTCAAGTGCATATAAAGTATGGACTAAATATTATCATTTCCAATTTGGTTCAAGATCCTGGCAGAAACCAGATGACAAGGAGAGGAATTCAGAGTCACTATAGTTCAAAGAGCCACATTAGCTTCAATCTGTTCTAAAAAAATCAACTGTTGGTAAATATCTCTGAGTCTATGGCTTACTGAGCATGTCTTGCAGAGTGAGACATTCATTGAACACTTACTGATCCTGGTTCTCTGTGGCTCCTCCAAGGATCTTGATATTCCAGAACCTTACCTCCACCTGTCCTCTGTCTTCCTAACCTGTCTCAATGCCATGCTTTGACCCTTTGCCATTTTAATAAAAGCTGCCAAGAATAGATTGTAGAAGGCACTGGATCTGCTTTTGAATTTCACTTCCACAGTGTGGCCATGGGCAATTTGTGGAATTCTAAACCTCAGTTTTCTCATCTTAAAAATGGGCTCCTCCTCACTCTCATCACTCACTCACGTCCTACCAACTGTGACTCGGTTTACTTTAGAACTTATATAGTATTTATACACACCTTTTAGTTTTCTCGGGATTTGCAGACTCTCATGTTTGTTTTTGGTTTGATTTTGCTCTCCTGTCTGTTATGTCCCTCAATCCTATCCACACATTCTTTGAGTTTAATGTGGCCAGGAACACTTTAAAATCTGGTTAAGTGGTACTTCTTTCTATGATAGCATCTAAAATCTAACCCACAGCCTGAAAAACCAGAGCATGACTTTTAGTTTCTCAACTTCTTCATGCAGCTTCTCCTTTAAGGACAATTTTTACTATTATTGTCTCCCTTAATTATGCTCTTTTGTGTCTCTCAAGTCAATTTCCTAACTCAGTTTATAGCCTCTCATTCATCAGAATATTTAGCCAAGTGCTAGTTCAAGACCATGGAAGTTGGTTTGCCCTGTTCCTGAAAAGTTAATCTATTTATTTCGAATGACAGCTATAGACCTTAACCTTGGTCTTCCACCAAAATATTTTCTACTTAAAATTTTTGCTGTTAATTTTTAAATACTAGGGAGAACATGAGTTTAAGAAAAGAATAGCCACATCAGTTAATAAAGGCAAACAAGAAAGACATGAAGGAGTTATGCCAGCCTAGAGGAGTTGGGGAAAGGTCTAGCCATTTATTTTTAGCATATTCTGACAGATGACTATACCTTGGTATGACACTAATTGCCTTTATTGGCTTTAGGCCTGTATGTACAAGACTATTAAAAAAAAAGAAGAAGAAGAAGAAGGAAAACAACTGGTGAATAAGACAGTGACTGGCAAAGACTAGAGAAAGAAATTCAATCTGTATGACTAATGCTTGTTATCGTACTTCTAGACCTAGTGTCTGTCTTTGAGAAAAGAAACATTGGGAAGAAATATTAACTGTGATGACAGTATTATAAATATCTTTGAAATAATACCTTTTACATATTAACCCATAAATATAAGCTATCTAGTGGTAATTTTATTTCTGTATTATAAAGTAGTACTAAAATCTACCTAAGATTTATAAGTAGCTTTTTCCTTAGGATATTTGCAATAGAAAAATAGATTTACAGACATAATTTTTTCCTCCAATAATGACTAAAGGAAAAAAAAGCTTGGATACACACATTCAGTGCTTAAATTTGACAATTCCTCATGTTCTAATCCTTTAACAGCACTGGGGTTAGCCAAATCTATCTTCAGCCACAGATTTAAAGATTCATTTTAAGACAGGAAAATACTTCTGAGAACTAATCTATGACCTATAAATCCTGTTTAATACACATGAACGGGAATCAACCAATCTTTTCAGACTATAACAAATGATAAATATAGAATATTTTAAATTTAAATAATGATAACTCTGCATTCTCAATATATTCTTTAGATATTGGAAACAGAGCTTTAGTAATAAAGAACAAGGCATTGGACCCCCTTGTCACAACAGTCTGCTGCCACTTTGGTGATAGCATTTTTCAGCATGCTTTTTAATAAAATATTCTCAGGTTCATCTCAAAATAAAACCATAAGTAAACATAATTTGTTATATTTTATAAGGAAGGGGAATTTCTTCCAAGATGAGAGGAAATCTAATTTTATATGGAGATTTATTTAGCAATCCAAATGTAAATGTAAACAGGTGTTTTCAGGAATTTAAAGAAGTGAACTGCTTGATGTAATATATGAGCAAAACAGCCAAAAATTAAAATGTAGACAAATCAATCTCTCTGACTTTTTGCCTTCCCTCACTGTATATCTACACAGTTCCCTACTGAATCCAATATTTAACACAAATGCCTGATTTTCAGCAAGAGAGAAAGTGCTTTTAACAATTATTCCACTCCAATGTTATTTGATTAATCATAATAAATATGTTCAATGTCATGTCAGGTTAATCGACATTTGTGTGATATAGTTTCCTGAAGGTATGGAATATATTTGACGTGCTAGAAACACATTTTCTTTTTATTTTTTTCTACAGAAGTGTGTGTGTGTGTGTATGTATGTGTGTATGTATGTGTATATATGTGTGTGTATGTATGTATGTATTTATGTATGTATGTGTTGGGAGGTAAGTGCACACACATAAATGTATGTGTTTGTTTCTATGTATGTATCAAAGAGATTCAACTAAACATTGCCCATTGGGAGAGACCAGCTGGCTCTTTATTAATCCACAACACAAAAATTTTTGTGCTCTAAAAGCAGAAGATAAAATCGGGTTAAGTATTCAGATCTTTGAAGCATCTCTGCAAGATCTGTGAAAGCTTGATACTGAGCATCTCATTTAAGAACTTGAAAGCTCAAGAAAGAATTGCCCCCTTTGGCAAACAGATAAGCAAATAAGCAGGAACATCTGCTTCTACATTCTATTAAAAAAACAAAACAAAACGAAAAAAAAAAACAGCTTTGGTGTGAGGGTATAAGATTGTGCATAATGAAAGACTTTAAATGGAAAACTGTTTATTATAAATGTGATGATGGATTAAATGCAATGTAGATGCCTTTTAACAAATTTCATCAGGTAATTATTGTTTCTCTACCATGTTCCAGCACTGTTCTAGTTGCTAGGATTACAACATAGGACACAATGGAAAAAAAACCCTACATTCAAAGACCTTATATTCTTGTTGGGAGTATAGTCTTTTCTCTTAGAGACATGAATAATAGTGCCAGACTTGTGGACTAACAAGATGTGATCTGGAAGAAGAAGGTTACAACTAAAAGAAATAATTTCCCCTTTATTTGTTTTCACATTTGTCTTAGAACTGTGTTAATGAAATCTCTTAGACTGGGTAATTTGTGAACAGCAGAAATGCATTACTCCTAACTATGAAGCTTTGGAGATCTATGATCAAGGTAAAAATGAGCAGTGTCTGGTAAGGACCTGTCCTTCAGAGATGGCATATGTTGCTATGTCCTTCTCTAGGAGCAGTTGTTCACTTGACTCTTTTTTGTAAGGACATTAGTACTATCCATGACCTAACAATTTTCCAAATATCCTAACTCACTGGACATTAGAATTCAACATACAAATTAAAGAAGACTGACACATTTAGTCTATACCAAATTTCCTACCCTAGCCTTTATATGAAAATGTCTTATCTGTGTTTTTATAGCATTCTGTGGGAGTAGCGACACATGCCTTTAATTCCAGTCCTTGAGAGGCATAGGCAGGTAGATCTCTATGAACTAGGGGATAGCCTAGTCAACATAGCAAATTCATTGCAACTGAAGACCATATAGTCAGACCCTAACAATCACCACATCAAATTTTGGCAGAGTACATGAAAAAATAGAATAACTGAGATTAAACAAAAGAATATATGTAAAATCAGGAAGAGAGGTTAGTAGAAAAAAAAGATAGCAGTTTTATTCTGGAAATATTAGGGTACCTATATAGGATATTGAGTTTTTCATCTAATTAATAATTGAAAATATTAATCTAGATCCATAAGAAGAGAGAAAGTGTCTATACTGTCATTTTTTTAGTCTCTCTGTGTGTACATGTGAATATACACGTTTAAAGTGTATGCACATAATAGTGTGTGTGTGTTTGTGTGTGTGTGTGTGTGTGTGTGTGTGTGTGTGTAAGTCAAAGGAAGATCATAGGTTTGGGTCTTCAGTTTCCACCTTATTTGAAACCACATATTTTTGCTGTTTGCTAATGTATATGCCAAGTTGGGTGGCCTACATGCTTCCAGGGATTTTCTTGTTTCCACCTCCCAACTTGCTGTAAGGTCAATCATTGTTCATGTGGGTTCTTGGTTTTGAATTCATCTGTTCATCCTAGCATAGCAAACACTTTCATCACTGAACCATCTCTCCATCTCTCATTTTTCTGAATGCTTACAATGGAGAAAACATTTTACCATGTTTGGTTTAACTTGTGCTTTTAAAACCAATAGTTACAAAAGCTTAATAATATTCCTCTAGGTCACTAAGTAGTGTATGGAGAATCTAGTTTAAACCTGAGTTTCTAGGCTAGGTGTTGTAGCATATACCTGTAATTTTAGAAACCAGAAAATTGAGGCAGGAGGATTCCCATGAGTTGAGGCATACTTTGTATAAATAATGAGTTCCGAATCATTCCATGCTATACACAGACTGAGACTGTCTCTGTCTTAATTTAAGAACACAAGTAACAACCAGAAAACCCTACAACAATAAAATTTGGAGGTAAAAACATGCAAATTTTTCTGATTGTCTGATTCTAGAGCTCACCTATGAAAGGCAAGGGTAATTAAGAGTTTAACAGATAGACATACTGATGAGTTTCTGTGAATGATGCATGAAATTTTGGATATATTAAAATAGTTTAATGCAAGAATGAGAAAACTAAATCCTGAAAATAGTGATATAGAGGTCTAAAGGAAAGGACAAAATTGCTGAAAAGGAATAGCCTAAGAGTATAGAAATGAAAGGAGAATTATTTCAAGGCAGTGGTAATCACAATTTTCAAATGTTAGAGATGAGTCAAATTAAATATGGATGAGAAGAGAGACCTTTGACTCTGCCCGTTAAAAGTGTTATGCAGCCAGTTTTACTAAAATGGTGAGTAGGAGGCAGCCCAGATTGGAGTAGGACTATGGAGGTATCTGAGAAACATCCCACTGTTTTACGTGGGATGGTAGACTGACACAAAGCTGAGTCAAGGTAAACCACTCATATTCATTGAAATGGAAAAGAAAAGGAGAATTACTTTCTATAAGTAGGTATTTGGTAGTCAGAATAATTATTGTATTGAGAGGAATAAAATAAGAATATTCGATAAGAGAACAAGAACATGGAACAAAGTACAGGTATAACCAAATGGTTATAAAGGGAGGAGCAAAGTACCACATAACAGTTCAAGTTTCTAAACCTCTCACGAGGGCAATATGGTGATGATTCAGTTTGAGAACTCCTCCATTGCCTATCTGCAAAATGATTGCTTTTGTCAGTATCAGGCAGAAGGAGGTATTAAAATCCCCCCACCCTTACTAAAAATCTGCTGTCAGACTTAAATCATATATTCCCAAAGGCAAGCAGCTACCTTGCCAAGTCATGATTATAAGTCATATTTCTTTCCTCCATCTGACATACATACACAGAACTCTAGGCAGTCCCACATTACTGACAAAAATACTCACTAGTGACATATGTACACCTCAGGGCTTACATTGATAAAACAGCTGCTAACTTATGACTACTTCTAATTCATCCATGGAATTATAAAGTGCAACACGATATTAGCCCCCTTAGAAAATTTAATTTCTTTTGGCATGAAATATTCACAATCTTCTGTTTCTCCTGAATTCAATTAAAGTAATTGTCTTTCATGTATGACAGTCCAATCGCTCAAATTTTGTCATCTACTGTAGCGAACTATGTCAAGAACCTAGGTTACTTTGCAGCAACACATTACTGGTTATCTTTCAACAGCTAAATATTTTTAACAAAGTCAAGATCTTGGATTTTAAATAATCTATTGGATATATGTACACATGTGTGGGAGCACATATAAACATACATGCATATATGTATTAATAGGGTTTTTTTTTCAAAATATGTTTACATGGTACCTTATCTCAGACTGTGAGAGGAAGTAGTCCCAATTTCAATGCAAGTAACAGAGCCTTGGGGAAATGTTATTAACCGAGTACGAATTAGAACTGGAATGCAAATTTTTACAAAATCAACACAATCATCTTTCCATATGACCACGTCTCTGCTATAAGGGGAACTGCAGATTATCCCATTTTGTCTATTTGGGAGCTGCTTTATGCTTCAACTAATTTTCTCTGCCAATAAACATATGCTAGTTTGTATTCTATTAATATAAAAATCTTGATGAGCCTAAATGCTCAGAAAATGGAGGGCTTCTGGGTAATTGGATTTGGTGATTAGCTTAAGGTTAAATAGAACTTTTCCAAAAAAATTATCATTCTTATTGAAAATCACTCTCAAACATGAATCCACTTTTTAAAATCCAAATGATAATAAATTCAATCTTTCACAGTTATATCAGAGTTGTCATTTTAGACCTGAATTTTTATTATAAAGTGCTTTAAACTGAAAAGATATTGGAGAGTGAATAAAATGTCTAGTGGTCCAAGGATATTTGTTGCAATTTTCAATAGTCACCTGTGAATAGTGAAAAGGCACAAGATTCAAAGTTAGGAATCTTGAGTCCAAGTCCAATTTTGCCACTAAATTAGTATATGACATTGATGATTTTCCTTCTTCAACATAATGTCATTTTCATCAACTGTCAGATGAGAGACTGAAGCAAAATATTTAAGATCACTTATGGTTTCCAATTTCTGTCACTCTGTGGCTTATCTTTCTGTGCCTTGCTCCTCCATTGAAAGAATTCTGATAATTTAAGCTTTCCAACAAGTTGAGCTATGATTAATTACAAGTTGGGTAATTCTATGTGACATGCCTATATATGAGAAATAAATTTAAGCTGGAACACTGAGATACCTTCAGAATTTCTATTATCTAAGGAGACATGAAGAAGCTAAACATGCCTATCTGTCAGGACAGAGTGGTGATGGCAATCAAGTATACTTAAGTAAGCACTCCTACATCATTGCTAGCCTAAGTGATGATCTCTCTGATACGTGAATACACAATAAAACTGTTGATAATTTAATCTCTCTCTCTCTGTCTCTCTGTCTCTCTCTCTGTCTCTCTCTCTGTGTGTGTGGGGTATATGTGTGTGTGTGTGTGTGTGTGTGTGTGTGTGTGTGTGTGTATGTGTGTGTGTTTTAAAACACAAAACTTTTCATGGACAAAGATTTAAAGCACTTCATATAAAAAAATTTGTCTCACATAGGACCATACTTTGAAGCTAAAGTAGAATTTCAATCTCTTTTCTCATACTTTTATTTTCTGTCTAATTATGAAGAAAATAGAGCACTATTTCATATACTCTGACTTACACTCACATCCTAACCAGTCATTTTTTTATGCTGCATCTTATGGATCTTTGGTGGGAGTTTTTCTTAAATATTGACAATTATGCATAGAGAAAAGAAGTATAGATTTCTTATTCTATTTATCATACAGGTCATAACACTGCATGGAATCTTTGTACTCTTGACGTTGACCTTCTCTTATCTGTGCTGTATTGGAGTGGCAAATGTGAACCAACACTTCTTTTTATATGCTAAAATTGATACAGCAAGTATGGACAATTTCAGAGGAAAGGACTGATTTTTCAAAAATTCTCCTGTGCTCAAGGGGGATTGTACTTATTGAGTTTTAAATCACAGCACAGAGCCCCATTTGGCTGTTTCATAGGTTTTCAAATTGTGGGGGAAGTTAATGTTGTTTAAATTGATGTGATTATTACATATTCCACATATTTTAATCAGCAGTTGAAGATTTGGATTTATGCTTTGTGACAAGTTCATGAAAGCTACAATTTGAAAAGCAATTTTTAAAAATTGAAGTACCAAATGTCTTCAATTCTCCATACCTTACAAAGATTTCCTTTGTTTGGTCAGCAAGGGTAAATATTTAAGGCAATTATGAATGAGTTGTATATAATTGTATATGTGCTCTGGCCCTAAAGTTTGGGGTATTTGTTTGGATAATAGAGAAATCACAAGTGAAAATAGCCTCAAGTAGTAATAACTGTGAGCTTAGAGAAAAGGATAAAATCATGAATTTCTGACAAGAACGTATTTCCCTGGAAATTTTTCAAGAGTGCTTAATTCCCTCTCATAGAGTTAGTGATACTGAAAACTGCATGTTCCCGTTAAACGAATAGTTTTAGACCATGTTATTTCAAAACCGTCATTGACATTTCAAGGTGAACAAATCATTGATGTGCACATCTTGAAGAGACATCTTGCCAGGATGTTTTGCAGCCTCTCCCACTGCATGTCAGTAACAAGAAACACCATCCCCCCCAAATGGGGAAACATAAAATGTTCTTCAAACATTTCCATATGTTCCTTTCTATGATAAAATCAAGCCACAGTTGAAAACATATCTAAACTCACCTAAGACATATTTTTCTGTCATTCTGAGCCAGCCTACCTACAGTATCTGTGAGGCATGATAGTCATTGTCTGCTCACTCTTTATACAAGCTTCTCCTAAGTCTTCCCCCTTTCTTTTCTCCATTTGCAAAGCTCATGTTGGAGGATTTAGTCTCCAATCTATAGTGTGACTCACACTGGATACCATCTAACTGTATACATTTAGATCTGAACCTCCCCCAAAGTTTCCTTTTAAACCAGTGGCAATTCCTTAAACATTTTTATCTCTAATTACCTTGTAACTACTTTCATTTCTCTGTGAGAGCCTTAAGTAAAAGGAGTATATTTTGGTATACTGGATATGTACACACTTTGTACTGTCTAATTGATCTGTATACTGGGAATTCAGAAGATGGAAGATTATAGTGTATTGTTGCTGACTTCTTATATTAGATTTATAACAAATGAGGCCAGAGTCCCAAAGCAACAAACAAATCAACCTCCCTTGCAGATGTAACCCTTTTGTCTGTCTGTCTACCCACCCTTATATATAAGATTTCCTTTCTCTTCACCTGCACTCTTAATTCTCTCCATGTTCACTCTTTAATATTTCTCTTCAGCCTTAAATAAGCCCAATACTGCTATCATGAATATCAGCTTTTCTGGGATTTTTCTTTCCTAAAATTATTTCAAAGATGCAGAAGCCTAGAAAAGTGACATATTTGATAACATGCACATAAGATATAGAATGTCCAGAAACAGAGGGCACTGGGGACAATAGCAATGGTAAAATAAAGCTGACATGTTCTCAATAGATAGACCATGAAAAGTCAAATAAAAGTAACACACTTTGTACTGGCTGGTTTTTTTGTGTGTGTGTCAA
>NC_045030.1:47472981-47475106 GCF_008632895.1 Mastomys coucha | reverse complement strand
TGTGTTGACCTGAGCCTTTTTATACAACATGTGTTTTAATAGAAAATAATAATTTCGTATTTACCTTTCACCTGGTATAGCTTTTAATATATTTTATTTTATATATGTCAATGTTCTGCCTACATGTATATGTGTACCACATACATGCTTGGTACCCATGGAGGTCAAAAGAAGACATTAGATGCCCTGGAACTAGAGTTGTAGTTCCAGTGGCAGTTATATGTGGGGCAGTGGTCTGTTTAGGCAACCTGGTCCTGGTCGAGTACAGGTCTGGAACCCCGGTGATCTAGGGGTGATAATTTCTTCCTGCATGGGACAGAAGGAGTTTGGCCATGCCTCCTGGGTCCCTGGCTCCTGTTTCAGTCCCAATCCCCCACAGCCCCACTCCCAGAGAGGTATGTTCTGTCACATAGACAATGCCCCAAGGTCCCAGCATTCTAGCTGGACCCTACCCCCTGCCAGTCATCTGATCACAGTCAGGTATGCCCCGCCACACAGACAGATAGTCCAGCCTCACAATATAAGGGGCAGTTTGCCCCCTCCCCTCTCTCTTGCTCTCTTGCTCTCCCCTCTCTCTTACCCTCTCTTGCTCTCCTCTCTTCCTCTCTTGCCCTTTCTCTCTTCTCCTCTCCTCTTCTCTCCTTTTTATCCTTTCTCTCTCTCTCCATGTGGTCATGGCCGGCCTCTTCTCAGTTTCTATAATAAAATATCTTATGATTATGCATTGCCTCCTTTTAACTAACTCGTCGTGCAGCCCCAGCATCTGCAACAGCTAGACCTAGACCAGAGACTATCCTGCCATGTGCTAGCATGCAGCTGCGCTTCTACCTTTTTCCCACCCCCTTCTCCCCTCCTTCTCAGCCCCTCTGTGACATCCAGCGGGGCCTGTGATATCCAGAGGTTGGGACTTACATCCCTGCCTTTTCAGGAGGCCATGGGACCCCTTACAGCTGTCTAGTTATCTCTGTCCCCCTCCCTCACTCCCCCCCCACCTCCCCCGGCCACCTGGTGCCAGGCATGGCAGTCCCCTATGGTGGAGAGCGCTGCACCAGACAGTTATAAGGCACCAAGTAGGTTCTGGGGACGAAACTCTAGTCCTCTACAATAACAAGCACCAGGAATCACTGTGCAGTCTCTCCAGCCCATTAACATTAAGTTTTATGCTAAAATTGGATATACAAAGCATAAGTATAACTTAAAAAAATGAGTCATTTACTAAAAAATGAGTATTATGACATTTATACACACTTATTTAATGGATTTGAGGGTCTACTAAAGCAACTTGATTAATTATTATAGAATTTTCAGAATTTTTGTTTTCAGTCTATATCAGCACCACAGTCCAATTTTACCTTTAAGTATGCTTTATTAGAAATGTTTGGTTTATATGGAAATTCAGATATCCCTCACATTATAGATGGACACAAGACAACAGCTTCACTTTTCTGACAGTTTTCAATATGTATAACCTTCTTAATATAATTTTCTGGTTTTGATCATTTTGATTTGATAAAAATATCTCAAAAGATTCAGTTAGGTACTTTGCATATATGTAAACATTCATCTTTGAAATGAGAAATAATAGATTAACATGTGAATTAAATTACATTTTCTGACAAGGGTTGAATAAAGCACTCATCTATGGGTATAATAGTAAGTTATTAGAAGTTACTTTAATATTATGCCCATTTAGCAGAGTAATAGTTGTAGATTGTCTGATAGGTCCTATGAGCTGTGTAACCACTGGTTCCTCTTACTGGTAAGCCAGATTCTTTTTTCAGTAGATTACATTTAACTTGGAGACCCACAACTGGTGAAGGTACAAAGAATAAGAGACTGTAGAATGCTCAGCCCTAAATGAGATTTCTCTAACACATGGTGTCCTCCCAGAGCTCAGAGATCATTGCAGGAGAAGAAGGAGAAAGGATGTAAGAACCAGAAGTGGTGAATGACTTCAAGGAAACAGTGTTTGCTGGTCACAGCAGGGAAGTTGCACATATAAGATCACAACAGTTGTGACAGCATGCACAAGACATGTACAATGTCAAGACAGACAAAATCCCCCTTTTAAGAAGGAATGAAATGTCTACCTTTTGGTCTTCCTTCTTCTTGAGTTCCTTGTGGA
>NC_045030.1:47450161-47471919 GCF_008632895.1 Mastomys coucha | reverse complement strand
AATGAAAAAAAAAAAAAGACAGACAAAATCCCAGCATGGAGAGGGAAGGAGGACACAAAGAGCCACTCTACCTAAGGAGCTCTTGGCAAGTGATAGTTTCTGGGAGAAGAAGAGTCCTTTGACATGACTGATGTCTTACTCGGCCATCATGATAGAAGAGTTCTCCTGCAGTACATGGAAACAATTCAGAGACGCGTAACTGTATAATTTTCAGAGAGTGAGATACCTTCAAACACTTGGTCCTAAATGGGATGTCTCCATCAAATCTCTCCCCTCATAGCTCAGGGAACTTAGCAGAAGAGGAGGCAGAAAGACTGTAGGAGCCAGTGGGAATAGAGAACACTAAGGAAACAAGGCCGGTAGACACATCAGGGGTGACCTATATATAAAGTCACAGACTCTGTGGCAGCATGTAAATTACCTACACAGATCAAAGCCAGAAGGGGTCCTAGCACTAAGAGTGGACATAGACACAATCCCCCATCCCTAGCACAGAAATTACCACCAATTGACAATTGTTCCAAAATAAAAAATTACTTTTTGTTCAATGGAATGTCATTGAGTATACAAACCACACTTAATAGCAGGCCTCATGCGATCTGTAGAAGGCAAACAGAAAACAAACTCAGTGGTATTTTTGGAGGGTTGATTTTTACTCATATGATTTTTTCTATGATTTTATTTTTAACTTTATAGGTTTTTTACTTACATATTATATTTTCCAACTTTGTGTGTTTACTATGTTTGTGCACATGCATGCATGCACACATGAATTTATGTGTGTGTGTATATGCATATGTGTACATGTTTCTCCAACTTTATCTTTAGATCTTATTATTCTGTCTGTTTTGTCCTATTCTGATATGTTTGTTTGGTTACTTCTTTGTTTTGTTTTCTAATGAAGAAGATAAAGAAAAGGTGTGATTTTGAGTAGGTTGGGGAAGTGAGGGATTTCTGAGACGATTTGGGAGGAGGGGAACAATGATCAGAATATATTGTAACAAAAAATATTAAATAGCTTAGCTTACAGTATGTTAGCCATGCTTCAGTGGAAGGTCACACATGCAAAAGCCTGTGAGCAGTACAAACTTTACGGGATTGGCTTAATCAAAAAGAAGACACAAAGCTGAGTAAGTAGGAAACAGTGCTTGGATAAGGGAGGCTGAAGGAAAGGTGAATATGAGCAGAATACACTGTAAACAATTCTCTAAGATTAGCATTAGGAGTTATATTGAGAGCTAGTATATCCACAATCATTGAGTTTCAGAACTCATGTATAAATTTTAAAAATATCCACTGAATACCTGCTTTTGTTGCATATCTTTTCAGATTGTAAGAATAGAGTACAATGTAAAGCAAAGACATGCCTACTCTCATGTAGGTCATTTTGTAGTACTCAACCAGTCTGAAGTTAATATTAGACTCAATAATTTACCAGTTGTGTGATCTTAGGAAATTTACTAAATCTTAGTATCTGGTCTTTGTTCACCTCACCTACAAAATGTAGTTTGTAGTTTGTAAAATGAGATATCATGAGAATGTAATAAAAAGTATAAAGTAATATACCCAAATATCTAGCACCTAATAACATTTTCATTAAGTGTCCTTTGCTTTGCTATTATTGTTGAGTATTTAAAAAAATACTAGCTTTTTGTTTTGTTTTGTTTTTTGAGACAGAGTTTCTCTGTGTAGCCCTGGCTGTCCTGGAACTCACTCTATAGACCAGGCTGGCCTCAAACTCAGAAATCCACCTGCCTCTGCCTCCCAAGTGCTGGGATTAAAGGAATGTGCCACCACTGCCTGGCAATCACTAGCATTTTTATTGAAAATAATTGTTCATTACCAAAATATCTCACAAGATTTGAGATGAATGAACTTTTTCTTTTTTATTACATCTATCTATAGAATGAACAACAATATGAACTAATGTGTAAATTGTGTATGTATGTACATGCATATGCCGGCCACAGTACACATGTAGATATTTGAGCACAATTTGCAAGAGGTGATTCTCTAATTTACCAGCTTGTGAATCAATTAATCTGCTAGGTTTACAGTATACAAAAAAAGAAAACATTTAATCATTTCAATCTGATAAAACAAAAGATACTTGCTTAATTTACCTTAGAATCCTTAAGCTTCATTCTACTCAGTGAACCAAGAGCATTAGGTTTTATATTTTAAAGTTAAAATATAATTTTATCATTGCCCCTTCACTTCTCCACTCCTTTCTCCTTCCAATCCTGGCAACATGTGTATAGTAGAGGATTGCAAAATCGATCATCAATAGGAGGAGAGGACCTCGGCCCTGTGAAGGTTCTGTGCCCCAGTGTAGGGGAATGCCAGGGCCCATAAGTGGGAGAGGGTGGGGTGGCAAGCAGGGGGAGGGGGGAGGCAACAGGGGTTTGTTTTTGTTGTTTTTTTGTTTTGTTTTGTTTTGTTTTTGTTTTTGTTTTGTTTTTAGAGAGGAAACTGATAAAGGAGAAATCATATGACATGTAAATAAAGAAAACATCTAATAAAAAATATCCCCCAAAAAAGATTTCCCTTTTTACTTTAGCATGTCCACTGCTGCTGCCCTAGTACAAGTCTTGTTTAGACAGCCATTGTATAGATGTGTTGTAGGTAAAGCTTCTCTGTGGTTTCTTATAAACACAAGCAAAGCATTGTAAAAGGAGCAAAGGCATCCTGCAAACCAATATGTTAATGTTTTCTTATATGCCTCTGACATAAGAAACCTTAAAACTGGAATATGTTTCCTGTGTTCAGCTGATATGTAATCAGAGAAATAACATTCAGGACAGATATTTCTTCTCACAGAATAATCTATCTGAAAAGACCACAATACTAATGAAGATCGTAGAATATTGCTATTTGAGAATGTATTAATTAGTTCAGATTTAAACTTCACAAAATAAAGAATTCTATAGGAATGCAGAAACATTTACTACTTAAAATTATAAAACATAAAGTTATAAAACAAGAACTACTTAAAATTATAAATGACACAAGAACAGAAGTTCATCAATATTTGGCAGGTGAGATTTGCAGGTGGACAGAGGTTATCTGAATATTTGGAATAAAGAATAAGAAACCAAAATTAAATCCTCCTGGATGTAACTATTAATAGAAGAATAAAATTATTTACCTCACTTCATTTTCAAACTTATAATACTAATAAGCTCAAAATATTTTATTTAATTACCTTTTATGAGTATTTATTCTGAACTGGAATAATACAAAACAATATTGAAGTGAAACCACCTTTGCACAATCAGTTCTAGATATTTTCTTAGCAGAGAAGAAAATGGGGCTAACTCAAAGTACTGTTTTTCTTTTCTTTTTCTATGTGTTTCTTGAAACCATTAGATTGAATATATATTTCTCTGAAGACAGTTAACAAAAGCCAAAAATGCATGTGGAAAGATGTATAATCATAGAAATGCAAGTAAAAAGCACATTAATAAAACTATTATCAAAACAGAAGCCAAAGGGCTAGAAAAATGGCTCAGTAGTTAAAAGCACTTGCTCTTCCAGGGAACCAAAACCCACAGCAGGCAGCTCACACCCACCCATCTGTAACTTTGTTCTAGGAGTTGAGAAGTGCTCTTTTGACCTCTGCAAGCACCAGGCATGTGCCTGGTGCCTGTACACTCATACAGGTAAAGCAAACACACACATAAAGTATAATAAGTAAACATGAAAAATAAAAATAAACCACAATGATAAACATTGAAGAGATAATAAAAACATGTGAAAAAATGAAATCTTTGTACTCTGTTAGTGGGAACTAAAAATATAAGCTTCTATGGAAAAGTGACATGGAAGTTTCTCAGAAAAATAAAAAAAAAATTAAGAATCATATAATCCCATAATGCTTCCTTTGGGTATATATGCAAGTCAACTAAAACCAGACATTAAAGAGATGCTAGTTCTTTTGTTTTCACAGAAGGACTATTCCAAATAGCCAAGAGAGAGAAGTACCCTAAGTATTGATTAAAGGAGTGATCAGATAAAGAAAAATGTGATTTATACATACAGTGGAATATTATTTGGCTTTAAGAAGGAAGAATATGCTGTCACATGCTGCAAAAGTAATAATTCTTAAAGAAGTCATGTTAAGTGAAATGATCCAGTCATGAAAATATAAATAATGTGTATTTCCTCAATGGTAAAGTAGTCAAAATCATAGAAATAACCAGGGGAATGATGGGGGCTGGGGAAACGAGTTGTTTAATTGACAAATAATGTTTCAGATTTTAGAAGAAACTGATTCTAGAAACTTCTCACAAAGTACTTAACACTAGTAAACTACATAATTTGAAAAGTTTAAGATGGCAAATTTGTGTCATGTTATTTAGATTTTTATCACCAAACTATACTTAATAACTTTAAAAATAGGTAACTAAATTTCACTATCCCATCCAATTGTAATTTAGGTCTACTCATAATTTTTTAAATCAACTTCACTTTCACTAGAAGCAAGGGGAACCTCTTTCTCTGGGAAAAATAAGTGATCCAAATGCTTATAGCTATGGTAATACAGGCTTTGATGTGTCTCATAAGAATGTTTACAAGATATAAAAGAGAAAAACTATTGGTTATTTATGTATCTGTTGTTTAAAAGCTGTAGATTTCTGCCTATTTCCTGTAGAATTTTAAGTGCCATATTAAATCACGTTATTTAATGCTAACAGATACCTTCAGAATTATGTAGTATAAGGGCTTAAAAGAGTTCATTTTCATCCTTTTATAGATGATTTTAAAATCCATACAGGAGCATTTATGACATTCCCATTTACCACTACTGGGTCTCATCAGTCTTGAAGATTTTTTTTCCAATTTCCTTATGTTCCCATTTCCTTTGGTAATATCTTACTTTCCTTTTTAAAATTTGAACTTGAATATTAAAACAGATGCAAAAAAGAAGCAGTACTTACACATAAACTCTTGAACTGCATTTTCATCATTTGCTCTGTGGCAGAAAAGAAACCCAATTGTATGAAATTGATAACAACATTTTAGTGTATCCTCGGGACCTGAGGGAAAAAGCAATGTGTGTAGACAGATGATCTGATTTTATGAGCACATAGCTGAAGTCTAGCACTGTGCATTTGTCTTTATGCTCCTACTTTTTTTCAAGGACTATGAAAACACATTAGGTACCAGTTTCACTTTCCACAATGACCTGCAAAGCTAATGACAATACACACCATTTATATTGCTGTTTCTCAGGATACACATCACAGTGTAGATTGCTTTTAGCATAGACTCTTAGACTGGGCTTGTTTGTTAATAAGAAAACAAGAACCTTAGTATACAAACTTATTTTATTATCTACTCTCACTGAGGACTGTGATTTGGATTCCACTCAAACATGAATTAGTTTAAATGCCGCTCTGCTGTGACTGTTGAATTTATTCATTAAGATGTAATATTTTACTTATGAAACTGCATTTGGAAATTCTTTGGTGTACATCAGATGGAATTACAGTGCTCAGGGATATTGATTATTGCTTGTAATTGCCATCATAATAACCAACAATTCTCTCTCTTTCTTCTACCTCTTAATGATATACCAAACTAAATCAATATCTAGCATATTGGGCCACTTACATTGTCTTGAAAATCCAATTGTTGTTCTTCATAAATATGCAAAAGATTGAAGAATTTTTATCTTCAAACATTAGGTAAAAAGGTCTGTACTCCCGGGTTTTCCCTTTAGCTCATAAAAATATATCAGAAAGATGCTATATAGGATTAGTTCTATGTCTGTGACACTTTATCACCTCAAAATAGTCACAGGATAGAGGTGGGAAGCTAGTAAGGTTATACTACTGAATTGCTCATAAATTGCTACATTTCTTACTCATTAGTAAATTTAATGACCAATGAGGAAAATTCTGGGTAGGAGAGGTCTCCGGACATGGAGGAGATCTGTATCTTTAAGTCACAGTTTATTTAAATACCTAAAAGAGGAAGTACAATTACATGAAACCAAAACAATGGTATGGGTCACTTATTCAATAAAATATACTTTCTCTTTTTGCTATTTATATACCATGTCTCCATTCTTCTATTATTGAGATACATTAGCTATCTTTTAGAAATAGCAGTATTTCTTTTATCTCCTGAAAGGTAGCTTGTCCTGGGACATTTGCCTATTCATCCAAAATCATCTGTCTTTAAAAGAGGCTATAAGAACATATGGCATGCAAAAGAAGGTGCAAGACATGGCTCTCAGAGAATAGAGTATGTCATGCAAGTAGGACTACCAGAATTTAGATCATAAGTATCTTAGGTGGAGTTTCTATTGTTGTACTAAAATACTATTATGAAGAAGCAACTTGGAGATAAGAAGGTTTATTTCATTTTATACTTCCACCTCATAGTCCATTATTGAGAGAAGTCAGGGCAAGAACTGAGGCAGAAGCATAGACGAATGCTCCTTAACTGGCTTGTTCACCATGGCTTGCATATCCTGCTTTCTTATACCTTCCAAGACCACCAGCCCAAGGTTGGTATGGCCCAGAATGGTCTGGTAACTCCCATATCCATCATTAACTAAGAAATTTCTGTATAGACTTCCAACTAGGCCAATATTATGAAGATATTTTCTCAATTGTGCTACCGTCTTCTCAGATGACTTTATCTTGTGTCATGGTGAAAAACATCAAAACTGACCCCTTGTCAACTTGACACAGAAACATGCTGCTTATTAATCCATGGCCTTTCTTTCTTTATTCATCTCTAAGATCTCATATGAATATCAATAGCGTAGTATAAATCATTCTAAAGCCCCACAGTCTTTAAAATATTCAGTGTCTTTAAAATATCCAAATATCTTAAAATATCCAATCTCTCTAAAACCCCAAACTTTCTTTACAAGTTCAAAGTCTCTCAAGTGTGAGCTTTCTAATTTCAGGATGTGGGAGGTGTTAACCAAGGCAAAACCAAAGTCCAACCATGTAAACTTCAGTGTCATATATAAGCGAATCATGATCTTCCAGGCCCCAAGAGGATTCATTTCTCCATTCTGCTGTTGGCAGTGCACACAGCTTGTTGGAGGCTGAGGCCAGCTTTACTCTACACTGTCCTTGGCAGTCATCCCATGATATTGGCATTTCCAACATGCTGGGGTCTTCATGAAAACTGAGGCTTCTTCACCTTCACCGATGGCCTCCCAGTGCCAAGCCCCAGCTGCTTTCCATGACCCTTTCATGCCTTCAAAACCAGTACACTCTAGGAAATGTACATAATACCTGGTTCAGCTGCCAGCTCAGGGTACAGCTTTGGCCAGCTCTAGACTAGCTACTGTTTGCCGGCCCTGTGGAAACACTTCCAGGGAAATGGTACTGGTCTCTTATCACAGCATATTCTTATGACCCAGCTGACAAGCCTCAATTGTTCCAGAAAAACAAAGGTTTCACTCTAATAGTTATAATCTGTTAGTAATCACAGCCAATTCTTCAGCTCCAGCAGACCAGAATCTCAGAGTATTAATTAAAAATAGCACATTAAAGGTCCCGAAAGAATCTTTTGTTGCTTCTGAATCCCCATGAGACAAGTTTATACTATCTGCATTGCTCAAAAATCTTCCCTTCCAAGAACCCACAGCCAAGAGTCCACTGAGTCAATGTCTTCTCCAGCCTAAAGTTCAAATGCTATCACAGTCCTCCTCAAAATGCATGGCCATATCTGTCACAGGAATAACTCCCGGCTTGGTATGAATTTTTGTCTTAACAAGGGTTTCTATTGCTATGCTAAAAACACCATGACCAAATGTAACTTTCTCCTTATACTTTTATCAGTGAGGGAGCTCATGGTAGAACCTGAGGGAGAAAACAAAGTAGAAGCCCTGGAGGAAAACAGTTACCACTTGATCCCCTTGGCTTGTCCATTATCCTTTCTTATACCATCCAGGACCTCCAGTGCAGAGTGGACTAGGCACTCCCACATCCATATCAATCAAAATATCCCATAGACTTGTCTACAGGCCAGTATGATGGAGACAATTCTTTAACTGAGGCTCTCTCTTTCCATATGATGTCAGCTTGGGTCAAGTTAATAAAAGAACAAAGCAGCACAAAGATATACAAAATAATGCACATACATCCTATAACATGAATTGAACAGATAGTGTTTCTTCATTGAGTCAGTTAACACAGGTTATTAGACCATGATGCTTTTTAGTGAGGATTAGTGTCACTGATGACATCAGACAATAGAAGTATACTACCTGATACCAGTTTCATCCACAATATTAACTAGCTGTTACTTAAGTAATTCAACTTTATTCTTTAGGTCCCAGTTATTCTCATTGAAAAATGAGCACATTGGGCTACTAGATGATTTATAAGGAAGTTCCTTCCAAGGTGCCATTCTCACATTCTTCTCATTAAGTCAAAGGAAAAGACAATAAAGCTCCATTGAAAGTTTACATGGTGAATTCAGAACACAGTGTGCTTCTTCTGTACTTTAAAAGACTGACATTAAAATCTTAATTTTTTCAGGAGCTACATAAACCTTTGAGACACTTATTGTCTCATAGAAATGGCTCCAGAGTTCAAAATTGTGCATCCATCACCAATTATTGGTAATAGAACCATGGACCCGATTTCTGCTTCTCCTTGTTTTGTTTTCTCATCTGTAAAAGGGACAGAAACATTGCAATAAGCTTAATAGGAATACAAAGTGGTATAATACTTTTTGTTAGTGTTATAAAAATTATCAGTTATCACTTGTACTCAAGTTTTGTCGTCTGTACAGTAAGATAATAATACCAACATCAAACACATACAAAGATCAAACTAATACATTTACAAAAACTAACCTGGGACCTGACCTCTTTAGATAAATAGGAGACTAGAAAATTTATCAAATACCAACCTTTTAATTTTAGCTATTAAGCTGATGTGAGATCAAGAATATTTTTCATTAAAAAAATATCCATACTTTCTAAAAATAAGTTACTGTTTTATCTATGAATATCATACCTTTTTATTTTAAAAAATGATATTTTATGTTTCGAAGCCTGGCTTCTTTCCCTTAGTACTATATGTAAATGCTTTTCTTAGTGAATCAATATGTTTATAGAATAATTTGTAATGTCTGTGAATCATGTGCTTTTAAAATTACTTAATGAAATAGCAATTATTAGGGACATGAGTAGGTTATTTTGGCTATTATAAATATCACCGTAATGAATAAGTTTTAAAATAAATTGTCATAAGCATTATTTCTGAGGAAAAATTCCTGTAAGCATAATTATCATGTAAACAAATATATATTTAAAATATCTCGGTAGATAACATTAAATTGCCCTCTAGAAGGACACAGGAATCTCAATATCATTCAGAAACCCAGCCTTCTAGAAGAAGACAGTTAACCTCCATGATACTCAAGCAACATTGCCTGTTGTCCACCTTCTTCATCAACTGGCATGTAGAGCTGTTGGGGTTCTTTAAATGCACAGGTTTCTTTGCCTTTCAATGTGAAAGCTGGAAAGGAAAGTTATGCATTTGGGCATATGTTGCAAGGCGATGTTGATTTTTCACTTACTGAGAGGTTTTATACTATTCATTCAAATGCAACACCAGGATGTGCTTTGTTTAGCAGTGCATTTTACTGCCATAGAGGGCACAGTAGAGTGCTTAAGATTCAGGACTTTGAAGCCTAGATACACTGTATGCTGATTCTAGCTCTGTCACTTGGGTGGTGAGGGAAACAAGCTGTTTAATTTATGTTTGCTTTCTCATTCTTAAACGTTCAATGAAGAAGATAGCATAGCCTGTTTCACACAAGTAAAAAAATGATTGTAGTAATGAATACATAATAGAACTCATGGCACTCAGCACCTACTAAGGGTAGATTATGGGGAAAATACATATATTTGTTTTTCTCAAGTCCTTACTTATGAATATATCACTACTCTTTATGAAGCTCCAGTTATAATAATAAATGAGCAACCTGTGATCACCCTGTAAGAATATAATATGATAGGACCATTAGTCCATTTGTATGAAGTTCCACAGCAGGCATAAGGAGTATATGGTGACAAACTGTAGAACTGAGTTTGTCTCTGGGAATGGAGGCGGAAATTTGCTTCGAAAAAAAATAAGTGAGAATTCCTGGAGTTATAAAACTGTTCCACATTTGGATAGGGACTGTGTTGCATGAGTGATTGCATTTGTCAAATCTCAGCAAAGATAACACTGATAAATAGAATGTTCTAATTAGCAAAATGTGGTAGCACAATGCAGTCTGCTCTTCAGAGCCATGATTAATAAATGAGAAAAGCATAGCAAATATCAAATCTGGAAGAGCAACATTTACTTGTCAGCAGGAAAGGAAGGAAGGAAGGAAAGGAAGGAGTGAGTCAGAGTGACACAGAAGAGGAGGAGGAGAAAGAAATGGCAAAGATACCACAGAAAATTCAGCTAACTCTGAATTCTATGAAAATTTTGTCTAGCCCTTTTTTGGATTCAACAGACCATAACATGGTAGTTTGAAATCAGTAATGTTTGTGGGATTATAGCAATTTGCTCTGGTATTTATAGGAAAACTTTTCTGTTTTTCCCTATTAGGCATTTCCTGTTCAAACATGGATCTGGTTCTTCTGCTATCTTCAGTGCAGCCAGTCAGAACTACCCTCTGACTTCCAATACTGTCTACTCACCACCACCCAGGCCGCTGCCTCGAAGCACCTTTTCTCGACCTGCCTTCACTTTTAACAAACCATACAGATGCTGCAACTGGAAGTGCACAGCCTTGAGCGCCACTGCAATCACAGTGACTTTGGCCTTGTTACTAGCCTATGTAATTGGTAAGCCCTTTATTCTATGTATCAGGTTTCTTTTTTAACCTGCTTGTTTTGTTTGCAGTGAGGTAGGAATTCACTCTCAATGCTGGGATGCACAAGTTTGTAGCATAGCTAACTGCTGTAATAACAAACGGATTTTTAGTTAGGCTTTTTTCCCCCATCCGTAACCTTAAGTACTGTTGTTGGTGTGGATGGTGCACTCTTTGAGAAGAAATATTTGTATACTAACACAGTCTTATTGATTGTGGTTACAGTAGTTAGCCATGTTCCTTTCAGTTAAATGGTTGTGATGGTTTTGTCATTAAAAGTCATAAGTACTAATCTACAACAGCTTCTTAAATTATAGGTACATAGTAATATGACTACTGGATCTTCAGGTATTAATTTCATTAAATAAATACTTATTTCAGAGCTTCCATGAAATTTAGTGCACAGTATCTTCCCAAAGATTCATAGAAAACTTTATTTTCACAAGAAAGTTGGAAAATGAGTGGTTCTTGAGCTTGGGAGCATAATTGTAAAAGACTCAAGTCTTTTAAGGGAAAAAATGTTGTTCTTCAGTCACTCTGATTAAAGTCGCCCACACTTAATAGAAAACTGTATTGATTTTTCTGGATGGCATTTTATTTTGACTGAGTATTAATTTCTGTGCTTCAGTGGTTCTTCCAGTTTAAAATGTAAATACTGTAAGATACTTGCTTTTTGAAAACCTTATTCCAAGAATAGATAGAATATCCTGATCCAAAAAATCTATCTAGGTATGTCATTAGCACCTTTTTTTTAGATTTAACCTGAAATTTCATTTCTCAACTGAACCAGAATTATTCACTAAGACATAACAAATATGATTCTGAGAAGTGAATAGAAAAGATTTAAATTTTCTCATAACTGTAAATAGCAAAGCATGCTTGGTTGGTTCCTATTTTTCAAAGTGTTAACAGATCCAAGACTTCCCATATCCAGTTTTTCTAGGAGTTATAAAAAAAGAGGATGTAAGCAAATAAACATATAACTTTTGAAGAACTATTACTATTATGTCAGCAATAAAGAAACATGGCCTCTGATGGCCTCCATGATTCTTGCTTAGAAATTCCCATCAAACAATCTATATTCTATTAAACATGGATATTTTCCTGTGTCACAAATATTTCTTGTATATCATGTTTCACTTAATGCTTGCATTGTATGTTTATTTAGTTTACAATGACCTTTAATGAAAGATACTTTTGATGAGATGGAAGGATAAGGATGAATTTCAATTCCAGTAAATTTTATCATGAACTCATTCACAATAAAAAAAAAAAAAAAAAAAAAAAAAAAAAAAGGACCAGAAAGATGGCTTAGCACGAAGAGACATCAGAGTTAAATGTCCTGAACCCATTTTGTGGGAGGAGAGAACTTTAGCCTACATGTTGTCCTATTACCTCCACATACATAACATGACATGTGTGTCCACACACAAACCCAATAAATGCATGTTAAAAGAAAAAATACAAATAAGCGGTAATCTGAGATGTTCCAGTACCATAAAGACCCTTTAAAATGTTCTTGCTGAATTATGAAATCAGCTTTGTGCTATACGTGTTAGTTTCTGTTCACTTTACTATATGGAAGTACTGATGGCTTTTACATATAAGATAGAACCCCTAGTACAAATGAATTCAGATCATTTGAGAATGTTTTAATGAGAAGTTCACATTATGTTTACGTCTATATTTCTATTTAAATTTATATGATATAAGATATCATACTTATGCCAAAAATTTTATTATATAATCTAAGACTCAGTAGTTTACATTTTTTATTTTGTTAGTAGTCATTTCAGTTAGTGATATTTTATATAAAATATTATTTTAACATAATAGATGGTAATGTACTACAATAATTATGAGCATAGATTTTAAATTTTCTGCTACTTATTACACCTCTTGCCATGAGTGAATCATTTAATCTGTTCAGGCATCTATTTACTCATGGATTATGAGGAGACAGAAATGAATGCATAAAAATGAAAGTACCTGAAATAGGAAATATATGTAGGAAGAAGTTATAATGGTAAAATATTAATACAATTCTAATTTTCACTTGTTGTTTTTGTTCCTGGGTCCAAATAGTTAAGCATATTGCTCATTGTTCATTTATGTTTAATGACAGGGCAAACTCATAAAACATGTTTTTTAACATTAGCCCTCACTTCCTTTTTAGCATACAAGTAAATGTTCTAGTTTACTAAATAAAACGACCTGGCTGTTTTATGTTATGTCTTGCAATGGTATGTAGAACTAAGTGCTTTGGTTAGTTAAGAGCTTTCTTTGGAAATATTTACTGTAGTGTTTTCTAATTTCACCCAAAATGCTAACCTAGTACAGAGAATGGGTTCAAAAGGAGATTTCTTACAATAAGCGTTGTGACTTTCTTCTTGACCTTCAATAAATTAGGGAATACATCTGCCTAAAGCTGGGTGTTATATAGCTCAGTGGTGGAATGCTTGCCTAGCCTAGCATGTTTGAGACCTTAGGTTCAAAACCAAGTACAAAAAAAAAAAAAAAAAAAAAAAAAAAAAAAACTGTCTTCCTGGATTTATCTTACTACTTTCCTATTGCTGACCATCTCAGGAAAGTAACGTAAGAATTCATAAACACACATTCAGGTGAAAGATGCCACATAAGAACTATATTATATAAGATGATTTTTAAATGGCTTTCTGTGGCTGGAATAAAACACTATTATACTTCAAAATATGAAATCATTTCACCCTCCACTCTTTTGGGGCCTGTAAGAGTTGTCTTTTTTTTCAATCCCTTTTGCATTTGCTGTATAACACAAGAAAATCTTTCACTGAAACTATTACTGCTTTCTGTTTCCTGTGCAAATTCCTTTCTGCTATTTCATTTTCCTCTATTATCCATTATACATAACCTTTACATACTAATGACTGTATGCTGGGTTGCCCTCAATCCACCAGGGAAAATCACATCAATATCAATGGGACATCAATAGGTGTTCTATGCATAATGCCTCTGTAAGTGGTCATTGGAAAGCAGTAGAAATTGAGTATGTGAAAAGCCAGAGTTGAGGTGTTCAGTCAAGCAGCTACAGCCTCACATCTACCCACTATACCTTTTAAGTCAGCAAGAAAATAATTCCTTTGAATAAGTTTTGAAGTCATAAAATTTGGTAAAGAGAGCTATGGAGAGCTACTGATTATATGAAGATATCATGGAAAGGTTATTGTCAGGACTTTCTCATAAATCTGAAATATTTTCTATCTGAATCAAAAAATATGTCCTTATGCTTCATCCTCTCTGATATTTTGGCATCAGTGATGTATCAGTGCCAGTCAGAAGCACATTTGCTTGAATTTACAAATAAGCCATATGAAGTAGTAGTCAGGAAGACAGATGACCATATGCAAGGCATCAAGAGAAGGCGAGGTTAAGGTACTACATCAATGGCTTGAAGGGCACAAACACGGCTTCTCTGCAATCTTTGATGTTTTGATCAAATTTCTACGGAGTCAGCAATTTCAATAAGCAAGAATAGAAACTCACAGGCAACAGGAAATCATGAATACATTGTAAGAGGGGTCAAATGGGCTGCTGCATTGGACAAATCAGGGGAAAATTTTCTAGCTTTCAGACCCAGTATCATCAGTTTATGACATGGATGATTCTTTTGATTTTGCCATGAAATAAGTAACGATTCATGCCACTTTTAAGAGATTTAGCTAGTGTCTAAACTGTAGCTATTAAATCATTAAATTCTATAAATAATGTCATGACACACTGTATAGCCCAAGTATGAAATGTTAATCAGATGGATATTAACAATATAGAATTAGGAAAGGGTAAACTCTTCAGTTCATTTCTGTTAACTATATTTATGAGTAAAACTATTCTAGAGAGTCAAAGACCTACTTCAGATTTTTCTCCACAGCAAAATTCTAATAACACCCTATTTTAGGGCTTTCTTTTGCCTCCTTTATACTTGCCCAAATTACCCTAATTTCTATGATCATTATTATGGTACAATAAGAACATGGTGAGGGGGCTGGAGAGATGGCTCGGTGGTTAAGAGCACCGACTGCTCTTCCAGAGGTCCTGAGTTCAATTCCCAACAACCACATGGTAGGTCACGACCATCTGTAATAGGATCTGATGCCCTCTTCTGGAGTGTCTGAAGACAGCTACAGTGTACTCATATACATAAAATAAATAAATCTTTAAAAAAAAAAAAAGAACATGATGAAAATCATGGAGTCATAAAGAGTGAGCAGTGAGTGGTGAGCATGAGAAATTTCTGGGCCTCACTAGAAGGGAGCAATGAAACAATTAAATCCCAGGACAGGGGATTTCCTGGTTTTATAAAAATCCAAGATCCTATATTGTTTTAATGTAGAAAATTTTAAATGGAGAAACTTCCCCATGGAATTTGAACATAAAATGATCCCTCATATAATATTTTTAAATATTTTATGTTTACCAAAATCTCTTTTAATACTAGCCAATTCATTGATATATCTGCTTAAGCTTATCTGAAAAATGGAAATGTGGATAATACACCCATAAGGAGTTCCTTTATGATTAAATGAGTCGTAGCATGCAAAACACCCATGATAATGCTTAGAAGTTCTATATAAAGATTGGTTATTACTACCAGGGAAACTGGATTCTTATGAGCATTATGAATTTTAACTGAGGTTAGTATAGTGAACATTAATTTACCCTAACCTGACATGACCTTGTTTCCTTTCTTTCCTAAGTCTTCTAAAACATTGTCTGAATATCTGTCACACAGGAACAATTTTATTCATGTATTTGTGTGTTTGTGTGTATTTGTGTTCATGTTTGTGTGTGCATGTATAAAAAGTACATGTTAAGTAGCAGTTCTTTCACATGGAAGGATACATAGTCACCCCACTAAGAACTTCTTAGGTTAAAGAGAAACTTAAAATTGGACTCTGTGACAGAGATAAGTACTCACCAGAGGGCATAATAAAAGAGGTGTGGACAGTGGTTTAGAAATTTTGGAGGCTTAAAAAATTTTACCATGGCAAAAGTCAATTAGGGCAAATTCAGATGAAATATTTATCAAGAAATATATTGAGTTCAAACAATTTCTCCCCATCTAGATATACACACACATATATAAACACCCATACATATATATGGAATGTGGATATTTTTAGACCTATATCATATACATTGCTAAGATATCATTCTCTGAGATGAATCATAATGAACTATATTAGGGCAATAGCTTTTAAACAGATGGCATGCTAAAGCATTTTACAGTTCAGAAATGAGCCTACATTTTCATATAGAGCATCCAGAATGGGAAGGGTCTAACATCACCAAGCAAATATCCGATTTATTGCAGTTACCACTAAGAGGTGGTATCTTACAATGTGAGCTTATCCATTTTGGGCTTCTGCTCTATTCCTTCTATAGTGGGGTAAATACACATGTGTACCAGAGAAGACAAATATATTAGAACACCTGAAAAAGCAGGAAAAATGAAGGCTCCAGGAGTCCTATAGAAAGTAAGGGTGATAAATAGGAGCAGATCATGAGAGCAATTAGTCCAAAAGCAAATGGGAATTTAGGGGATTTTAGTTAAGGCAAGAAAGTTATCTTAGTAGATTTACACTAGAAACATCACCTAATGACCCTACTAAATTTGGATTTGGCAGATAAGATGAAAGTTGAGATCATGAAGGCAAATAAAAAAGTGCAATATTAATGCATGTGAATCATAGTGAGCATAAACTTCTGGGAGTGAAGAGAGTGGAACTAAGAAGTATTTAGAAGATAAAACATATTTAAAATATGCAATAGGAAAACTGGATTAGATTAGGTTGTAATGCTTTTATAACCTCAAGGTAAAATATGGAAGAAAGACATAGAACATAAATACAAATGATCATAAAAGACTATTATACAAATGTGTACCAATAAATTGAATATTGTAGAAGAAACAGATAAGTTCCTTGATAAATACGACCTACCAGTACTGAATTATGAGTCACAGAATATCTTGTCAGACCAATGTTGAATATGAAGGCTGTGTTAGTAGTAATCTTCTCCCATCAAAGTGAAGCCTAAGACTAAGCAGCTTTATGGCTAAACTCTACAAAATATTTGAAGAAGAAATTGTGTGGAGTCTTCTTAAAGCATTTAAAAATTTATGAGGAAAAATGCTTAGAATTCCATTCCAGTCCAATATCATGCTACTACAAAAGCTAAGCACTGAAACTAAAAAGGAAAGCAAGATTATTAACGGGAAAAGGCAGATGAGAATCATAATGAAATATCTGCTTACTCCAATTAGGATTGCTGCTATCAAAGACTGGAGAAAACAAGAGTACTTGTGAGGATGTAGGAAAAAAGAACTCTTACACATTGTTAAACCACTATGGAAACTGATGTAGAGGGACCTCAAAACCCTGAACAGTGGCATCCAATTCCACTACATCTGGGTATATACTAGAAGAAATTAAATAAATAAGTCCCAGATACCAGGAAAGCAAGAAGCTCCCAGGACCCAACAAGGAAATGCCCAACAAAAGGGAAGGAGAACCTGTAGAGACCATATCCAGAAGTTAGGCAAGGTCCCCAATTGGGGTCACCCACTTATCTCCATATTTTAACCCAGAATTTCTCATGTTTAAAGGGAATACAGAGATAAAGTGTGGAGCAGAGGGTGAAGGAAAGGCCATCCAGAGACTGCCCCACCTGGGACTCCATTCCAAACCCAGACACTATTGTAGATGCCAAGAAGTGTTTACTGACAGGAGCCTTATATAGCTATCTCTGGATAGAATTTGCCAGAGCCTGATAAATACAGACGTAGATGCTCACAACCATTGGACTCAGCAAGGGGACCTCAATGGAGGAATTAGGGGAAGGACTGAAGGAGCTAAAGGGGTTTGCAACCCCATAGGAAGAACAATATCAACCAACCTGACCTCCCTCCCCCCAGAGCTCCCAGGGACTAAACCATCAACCAAAAAGTATACATAGAGAGACCCATGGCTCCAGCTGCATAGTAGCAGAGGATGGCCTTATATAGTAGCATGAATGAGAGGAGAGGTTTTTGGTCCTGTGTGGGCTTGATGCCCCAGTGTAGGCGAATGGCAGGACAGAGAGGTGGGAGTGGGTGGGTGGGTAGGAAAAGCACCCTCATAGAAGCAGGGGGAAGAGGGGAAACCAGGAAAGGTTTATTTATATTTGAAATGTAAATAAAGAAAATATCCAATAAAAAAGAAATATTTATTCCATTCTGACTGAATAGATAAAATGTTACATGCAGAAAATGAAGTGCTATTCAGCCATAAAAAGAAGAAATTATATTATTTGCAACAAATGAGTGATCCTAGAGAATATTTTACTAAACAAAATAAGAAATACTCAGAAAGATGCATACTGGGTGGACTCGTTCATATGGAATATTGAGTGGTATCAAAAGAGTAAAATGTGGAATGTTGTTATCAAGGCATGCAGTGAATGAAGAGAGGATTGTAGATATGTTGTTCACAGTATACAAAATTTTATGAGTAAGATAGAAGTAATAAATTTGGCAATATTATACAACAAATTTAAAAACACATTGTACACATGAAAAATGCAAATGTGCCAATCCATCACCACAAAAATGATAAATATGTGAGATAATGTATATGCTAAGTAGCTACATTGAGTAATTCTAGGGGGACAATCATATCGTGCACCATAAAAATTTCCATCCTCTTTTTTTCTTAAAGAAGACAATGTAAAGAAGAACTTTCAGGGTGAAAAGAGAGATAGATATAAAGACACCTAGTATATTATTTATCTGGTACCGAATAACTGGAAATACCTACTTTAAGAGATGCCAAGATCCTAGGAGAAGAGTAAGAGGTAAAAGAAGATGAAACCTGATGCTCCAGGGAACACTGATATTTCAGGGGGCTTAAAAGTGAATCTGATACGTTGACTAAGAAGAAACAACCTGAAAGATTGAATGAAAGCCATTAAATACTATACATGGATGGAATTATGGTTCTCCACAGGTGGTCTAAGGATCATCAGACTCTTTAGGATCTCTATCAGGATTCCTGTCAGGAATCTATAAACTAAAATCATTTTCATTGTGACAAAATCAAGTATGTATCCTTCCCAACAAAATTCTCTTAGTAGGCAGTGTCATTTTCCAGAAGCCATCTGCCATGTAACACTTCAGAAGTTCATGGAAAAATGGATATGGGGATGTAACTTTCTTTTATAAGCCAGCCATCAATGATTTTCAAATGTGTAGAGCAATTACAGTCTTCTCATTAATTGTATGATTTTTCAAATTTATTTATTTACTTTACATCCCAATCACAGCTTTCCATCCCTTCTCTCCTTCCAGTCCATCCCTCTCATCTCCTATCACCCCCCATTCTCTCCTCCCATTCTCTGAAGAAAAACAGAAGCCTCGCTTGGATATCAACCCTCCTTGGCATATCAAGTTGCAGTAGGAATAAATGCATCCTCTCTAGGGCAGCCCAGTTAGGGGAAAGGTGTCCAAAGTCAGGGAACAAATCAGATGCAGCCCTTGCTCCAGCTGTTAGTAGTCCAACATGCAAAGCAGCTGCACATCTGTTACATATATGTAGGGTGCCTATGTCCCTACCATGCATGCTCTTTGGTTGGTGGTTCAGTCTCTGTGAGTCTCTATGGGTCTAGGTTAGTTGGTTCTGTAGGTCTTCTTGTGCTATCCTTGACCCATCTCGTTCCTTCAATCCTTCCTCCTGTTCTTCCACAAGAATCCCTGAGCTCCAACTCATGTGTGGCTGTGGGTCTCTGCATTAGTTCCATCAGCTGCTGGGTGAAGCCTCTGAGAGGGCAGTTATATTAGTCTCCTGTCTGCAAGTATAGGAGAATATCATTAATAGTGTTAGTGGCAGGCTCTTTCTCTCTCCTGCCATGGGTCTCAGTCTGTTCCATCTTTATCCCTGCACATCTGGTAGGCAGGATAATTATGGTTCCAAGGTTTTGTGGCTGAATTATTGTACCCATTCCACCATTAGGAGTCTTGCCTGGTTACAGGAGGTGGCCATTTCAGGTTCTATATCCCCTACTGCTATGAGTCTTAGCTAGGGTCATTCTCATAAATTCCTGGGAGTTTCTCTTGTCCTAGGTTTCTAGTTCATTCCAAAAGTATCCCCACCACCAATCAAGTTCTCTCCATTCTCTCTGATTTTTTTAAAAATGTAATTATCATAAAGTATGATCTTTATGTTAAATGCAATGGTTTATATTTATTGTTCAACAAGTCAATAACCACTTTAAAATTATCAGTTAGACTGTCTAATACAATAAACATCAACAGATCAGTGAATGTTCCTTAGCCTTTTCAGTAAGTTTTCAGAGCCATAATTGCTTCTGACACTAAAATACTTGTAAAAAAGACATAGTAAATAAAAAATGTTCCAGAAGTGTGATTAAAGGACTAGATAGGGTTTTTTTAGTGTTTGTACCAATATAGAGAGGATTACACGACAAATACAAGAAGAAAAACAGCTTAATAATATGATAGATGTTGGTGATAACATTTTTTAAGCAGTCAGACTAAGGGCAAAGTTAGTGGGAAGTAACGTACAAGATGAGGTCTATATCAGAGTCTTTGGTATAAGACTTGGGGTGCTAGATGTGGTTACCCAATTTAATTTAGACTTTATTAAAACACAGTATTAAAACATTTTCCATATGACTCATTTGTTTTGTAAAGGAATGAACTTTGGCTCCATCTGACTTCACAATGTAGTCTTTCTTGAATGCAGCATTAAATATTGTTATATTGATGTGCACAGAGCAGTTAAATAACAATACTACCTGGAAATCCATATCACAGTATGGATTTTAAAGAATTCTTCTCTTGGTTCCTTCATTTCTGTCTACAGGACAGTAATGAATAAGTTAAGAGGATGCCAGATGACCTACTGGGATTTTCTTCTGATTAAAATCTCATCAGCGTATTGCTAAACTAGTTATTGCAGACATTATAAAACATGTTGTAGCTGACTTTTAAAGAAATTGACTACCATGAGAGTTCCTAATGATTGGCTTTATAGTTAGCAGCTACTGGTTTGAATGTGACAACAAAAAAATTTAACAGCTAGCAAATGGATATAACTTTGTACTTTGTAAAGAACATTTGATTCTATTTCATTTCTTTCTCATCAAGGGAACCTGAGGTGCAGATCAAATAATCTAGACACTACAGGTTAGCATATGTGCATAGAACCTAGAAGGGTGTAGTGCAGCTCTCAGAAAAAACTAGTTGTATATCTGCCAGAACTCAATACAAAGGTAGTTTTGACAGCAAGCGTTCTGTGCTGCCATCCAGCCTGTTTCAGAAGACATGGACTCTGCACAGCGATAGTAAAATCAAGTAGCTTATCTGTTGTTCTTGCAGAAAACGCTCTTATTCCAGTTTTCTTTCTTTTTTTTTTTGCTGGCTTCATTTAAGGAATAACCTAGATTCTCTTTAATCTTGGAACTTAGATTTCAATTAAACATACACATTAGCATGTCAAATAACAACAGTACATAGTTGCTTTTATTTTTCTGTACACAATATACCTGAAAATACTTTACAGAAGAAAGTCATAAAAATGTTGGAATTAAGTCAAAAATATCAAACAGAAAAACATAGAAAGGATTTTTTTATTCAAAGGAAAAAACCAAGTTAATATTAATTTTATAATGTATAAAAAGTAGGTGATGGAGAGATGTCAACTGTCAAGAAACTAGAGGCACTTTCTGACTCTTTCTGGGAGCTCAAGATATGAAATTGAGGACATGTGTATCATTTAGAATGAAATTCCAGAATTCCCTGACTCTTCTAGTAGGAGCTAGGGTGATCAACTATGCTGATAATACAGGAACCAAAAAAAATGTGTATAATCTCT
>NC_045030.1:47447792-47449724 GCF_008632895.1 Mastomys coucha | reverse complement strand
GGGAGGGGGACCGGGTTTTGGGAACAACACTTGGGCTGTAAAAAATTAAAATAATTAATTAAAAAATATACACAGCATATTGACCAAAAAAACATTAAAAACAGAAGGAAGGAAGGAAGAAAGGAAGGAAGGAAGGAAGGAAGGAAGGAAGGAAGGAAGGAAAGAAGGAAGGAAGGAAGGAGGAAAGGAAGGAGGAAAGAAGGAAAGAAGGAAGGAAGGAAACTAGAATCAAGTAGGATGATGTCCTACTACTCACAGACAGGGAATTGGTCATAAGCTACTCCTGAAGATAACAAAATCTGCTGATACTCCATGGCCACTTTATAAAGTAGTATAATAGTGTTTTCATATGAAATACTTCCATTACTTTCTTTAAAAGGATTTATTTATTTACATGAGTACATTGTAGTTGTCTTTAGATACACCAGAAGAGGTCATTAGATGGTTGTGAGCCACTATGTGGTTGGTAGGAATTGAACTTATGACCTCTGGCAGAGCAGTCAGAGCTCTTAACTACTGAGCCATCTCTCCAGTCCCCCATTACTTTTAATATAATGTAAATAGTATCTGTAAGGTTGTTATCATGTTTAAAACAATTAATATTCTTTTGAAAACTTTTCTACGCACAGATACCAAACTTAGAGATAAGAAAGGTTAGCTAAGACTGTACTAGGAATGGAAATAGAAATAGTTAAATACATTGGCTTTTTAAAAAGGAGACAATGTGCTACTTCTAGACACAAGATCCTCAGGAATTAAATGCTTTGAAGCTGTTAAAGAGTTTGTGAATTTTCCCACTAACTAGCATAGAGCCAAATCAGTCTTTAACTTATTTTGTTTTACACACACACACACACACACACACACACACAATCAAGGTGTGGCCTCAAAATGTTTAAGTAAGAAAAGTGTCAGTTGCTTTTTGTACCTAACTGAGTCATTTGTTACTTTGGGTGTTTAGCTTTAATGCTGGGAGCAATACAATAAAGCATTTCATGTACACGGTATTTCTTTAGGGTATAGTAACACTTGCATAAACATTAAAATGTAGGATATTGTAGAGATAGCATTCATTAAGGTTTAACAACATATGAGGTTGTGGGAGTATCTGGAAGCCAGATGGAACAAATGGATTCTTTCTTTGTCGAGCCTAAAATACAGGCTGTTTCAAGATTGCACAAAACCCAAACAAGCCCTTCTTTATTGTTGCTTTCTCTTTCTGTCTGTTGTACATTTTTAGTTTGGTTTCCCTGTCCAAGCTTTTCCTGTGGATTAGTCAGCATAAACACCTCATAGCTGAAAGGTAAAACCTTATTCTTCAAATCCCTGAAATAGTAAGCATAAAAAACCCATCAGCATCTAATGAGATGGTCATGTTTTTTTTCTTTGAGTTTGTTTATACAATGGATTACATTGATGTATTTCCTTATATCCAACCATCCTTGCATCCTTAGATGAAGCCTACTTGATCATGGTGAATAATCATTTTGATGTGTTCTTGGATTTGGTTTGTGAGAATTTTATTCAGTATTTTTGCATCTATATTCATAAGGGAAATTGAAGATTACAAATGGAGGGACCCCATGGCTCCAGCTGCAGATGTAGCAGAGGATGGCCTTGGTCCTGTGACCAGTCGATGCCCTAGCATAGGGGAATGCAAGGGCGGTGAGGCAGGAGTTGGTGGGTGGGGAGCATCCTTATAGAGGCAGGGGAGGAAGGATGGGATGGGGGCTTGCAGAAGGGAAACAAGGAAGGGGGACAACATTTGCAATGTAAACAAATAAAATAAACAATAAAAAAACCCATCAGTGAAGATGCAATACGGACTGAATTGTTAACTGAACTTTAAAAAACTGATAAAATGAGTCCCACAACACACAGAGAAAGCCACACTCCCAGGTGATCTAACAAGCCCAGGATCCCAGGATCCCA
>NC_045030.1:47446246-47447781 GCF_008632895.1 Mastomys coucha | reverse complement strand
GCTATAGATGAGCATCTACATAAGACTGTTAAATTGATTGTTGTTTTATATCAAACTTTTATAATACTTTTATTGTTATAATATTTTACATATTTAATACTTTTATTGTTATAATATTTTACATATTTTAAGGAATACACCTAAAAAGATATTGTAGGTATTGAAGGGGGTCTCTGGGAGGAGCAGTGGTACAAAATGGGAACAAGAATGTGATTCAATTCTATTTAACTAAAATATGTTTTTAAATGTTAACAAATTCAGATAAATTGAAATCATGTAACTTTTCTCATCATAATGCAATAGAAGTTTAAAAAAAAAAAGAAAAAACCTGATAAAATGAAAATAAAATCCAATGCTAGGGATATCCATTTTCCTAAAGTATAATTAATTATTAGCATGCATGAAAAGGTGAACAATGTAGTCCTGTTTTTATAAATAATTATAGTATACATGTGTTTTGTGATTTGAATAATTAGGGAAATATTTAGATTGATCACAGACTGTCTTAGTAGTGATATTGCTAATGAGACTAAGGTAATGCTTTGTTATTTCAGCCTGTTAGCCCTGTTCCATCTAGGACTGAAGCCCATGATCTCATTTGTCCTTTATATCCCACCCCTCTTCCTGTCAAATGAAATTCAGACTGAGAGCTAATAAACTGGGCAGGTACTGAATTTTGTCCAACTCTGTCAAAACTATTTAAAGTTAAGATAAAAATATTACAATAATATTGTTTACATAAAGTCCTGCATTCACCAATTTGTCCATATGTTTACTGAATACTTTCTGTGTGTCAAGTATTATTTTGATCTTTAGTATGCCAGAGATAATATGATAATCATTAGCACCCAATAAGATCTCTTATTTAAAAGAAAATAATATTGCCAGTCTGTCAGAATACTCACTCCACCCTTTTCTCTCTTGGTCTTTCCCTTTTCTTCCTACATGTAAAATTAAAATTAAGCTCTAAATGTCTATATATATATATATATATATATATATATATATATATATATATATATATATATATATATATATACACATATATACATATAAATATATACATTCAGAAAGTATATTATAAAATCTAAAATTTTGCTCAATAAATAATCCTTGCTGTATCCATTGACAAAAATTAAAAGCAATCACAACTTAATAGTAATGAACATGCCTCATATTCAAACTTTGGTTTCAAAATACATCCCTACTAAAATGTGTATGGGCAATCACCTATTTCTAGGCCTTTGTAAGGAAAAGGAAGCAAGGAAATATTCATGCTTCTACAGATGACACAAGATACTGTTAAAGGGCTTCTTACTAGCTACAGTTGGACATCAGAAATACCCTGTATCTATTCTCTCAAGGCTCAAAAGCATCTCCAAAAGGGGTCAGAAAGATTTTGAGAGAGAGAGAGAGAGGTAGTGGATGACTACAGCAGAAAATGCTTTGGCACACATGAATGCAATAGCTGCTGTGACTGCATGTACATCACATGCAGAAGATCAAAGCATCCTGAATACCAGCTTTGATAAGAA
>NC_045030.1:47443452-47445986 GCF_008632895.1 Mastomys coucha | reverse complement strand
TATATATATATATATATACATTATGTAACTCTCAAACAGTAAAAAATCCATTTTTCCCATAACAAAAAGAACATTTTAGTCACAAAAGTGTTAAATAAAATGGATATGAGTTGTTCTTCAACACATTTAGATTTTATTATATCTAATACCTTATAACTTATATATTTTATTGACTCACTAATTAAGAAGCTGAGATTCAGAGAACTTAACTATCATAATTTTGTATACAACATGTAAATGAAAAGGCCATTATTTTGGGTGGGGGTTCTGACTTACTTATTAGATTAATTACTCTTTAATAGTGAGTTGTCATATATTTTCCTCATGTTAACATCTTTATGATATTTTTTTAATGATTTGTAATAGAAAACTGATTGTCTATTTTGTATTGTTTTTATTAATTCCATACTGCTGATTGGGTGTTTGAGTAATTTTCTGTATTTTGCTATTATACACAATAGAACATGAAACATCAATGTTTTATATCTGTTTATATTCTTAGTATAATATTTTAACATGAATTACTACATGAGACTATTTTTAAAATATTCCAATACTGTGGTTTTATTTTGATTTTTACCAAATATGGTATTACGTTTTATACTCCTAGCACTATATAAGAATGCTCTGAACCCTTGAAAACCTTTGATATCATCATTTATTATTTTTATATTAAAAAAGAAATTAAACATTTTGAAAAATACATTGGTTTTTCATGTTTTGGTACATATTCACATCACATATATTGAACTACAAATAAAAAATGTATACCTTTAAGGTACATAACATGATATATTGATACACGTATACATTTTGAATTAATAACCAAAATCAATTTAGATAATCTATCCATCACTCTAAAAAGTTTTATTGTTGATGGTAAGAGACTTTAAAATCTTGTAGGAAGACAGAGCTGTCCAAATAAGCAAAAAGTCTGAAAACCAAGTTCTAGGCATAAACTCTAGGTAAAAGGCACAAACTAATGCTCCCAATTTACAATCTGATAGCCACAAACCACAAACATATGCACAACACATACAGACACATTATATTAATACTATTACTACTACTACTAATAATAATAATAGAAGAAGAAGGAGGAGGAGGAGGAGGAGGAGGAGGAGGAGGAGAAGGAGAAGGAGAAGAAGAAGAAGAAGAAGGAGAAGGAGAAGGAGAAGGAGAAGGAGAAGGAGAAGGAGAAGGAGAAGGAGAAGGAGAAGGAGAAGGAGAAGGAGAAGAAGAAGAAGAAGAAGAAGAAGAAGAAGAAGAAGAAGAAGAAGAAGAAGAAGAAGAAGAAGAAGAAGAAGAAGAAGAAGGAGAAATGAAATAAACATTTAAAATAACCAACATGTGTGGAAATAAAACGAGACCTTGATGGGAGAAGCGACCAGCAGCAGAGGTGGTAAAAAAGAATCTGCAAAAACAAAGTATGCATCAGAATGCTGTAATAAATGTATTATAAATGTATTGTTAAAATAATTCATTCCAATATCGCATACAATAGAAAAGAAGATGAGAGGCATATGCAAAAGTAGCTCTGATTTAGAGATTTTTCATATTAATTCCTCTTGCATTTTTGGTGAATGATATGACCATGGATATATTTATATACTGCATGCACATTAACAAATCATTTTAGCTTTTTAAAAACTGTATATGTATTGGGAGCCTCATATCAGCTGGTGTATTCTGCCTGGTTGGTGGCTCAGTGTCTGAGAGATTTTGGGAGTCCATGTTAGTTGAGACTGCTGGTCTTCCTATAAGGTAAATTCCATATAAAGTGATTTAATCAATTATGGCATTTTCATACATGTGTCAATATGTTTTTTCTTTTATCCTCTACCTTATTCAAGTATTTTTAATAATTGCATAATTTTCACACTTGATTTAAAAGTGATTCCTCTACCATTGTTATAGGATTAGATTATTCTCAATTTGACTATATTCTTACCTTACACTGTTTTATTTTTCATTCTTATCATTTATATGTTATAATTGGCCTTCAAATAGAAATAAATTATTGAATTACAATGTTAAGAAATAGAAATACAGGGTTGGAAAGATGGTTCAGCGGTTAAGAGCACTGACTGTTCCTCTAAAGGTACTGAGTTCAATTCCCAGCAACCACATGGTGGCTCACAGCCATCTGTTATGGGGTCCGATGATCCAGTGTCTGAGAGATCTCAGGGGTCCAAGTTAATTGAAACTGCTGGTCCTCCTACAGGATTGCCCTTCTCCTCAGCTTCTTTTAGCCTTCCATAATTTAACAACAGGGGTCAGCTGCTTCTGTCCATTGTTTGGGTATAAATATCTGCATCTGACTCTTTCAGCTGCTTGTTGGGTCTTTCAGAAGGCAGTCATGCTAGGTCCCTTTTTGTGAGTGTTCCATAGCCTCAGTAATAGTGTCAGGCCTTGCGACCTCCCCTTAAGATGGAGTCACTTTGGGCCTGTCACTGGACCTTCTTTTCCTCAGGCTCCTCTCCATTTCGATCCCTTTAATTCTTTCAGATAGAAACAATTATGGGTCAGAGTTG
>NC_045030.1:47442048-47443441 GCF_008632895.1 Mastomys coucha | reverse complement strand
CCATTTCGATCCCTTTAATTCTTTCAGATAGAAACAATTATGGGTCAGAGTTGTGACTTTGAGATGCCCCCCTTCCTCATTTGATATCCTGTCTTCCTGCTGGAGATAGGCTCTATAAGTTCCCTCTCCCTACTCTTGGGCATTTCATCTAAGGTCCCTCCCTTTGAGTCCTCTCACCTCCCAGGTCTCTGGTACATTCTAGAGGATCCCCCCCCCATCTCCTACATCCTGAGGTTGCCTGTTTCCTTTCTTTCTGCTGGTCCTCAGGGCTTCAGTACTGCCCCTCCATAAATGATAATGTTCCCTTCTTCCCCTCCCTGTCTCTTTTCCCACCCAGGTCCTCCTCCTGTAATTTGTTTCTTCTCCCTACCAAGTGTGACTGAGGCATCCTCACTTGGGCCCTTCAGCTTGTTAGCCTTCTTGAGTTCTTGTGGATTGTATCCTTGGTATTCTGTACATTTTTGGCTAATATCCACTTATTAGTGAGTACATACCATGCATTTCTTTTTGGGTCTTCTTTTCTCTGTGAATAATTCTTTGTTAAGTGGGTCTATAGGTCATGAACTCCTTTCACTGCTCATTGCCTGAGAAAGACTTTATATTGTCTTCATTTCTGAATGGCAACTTCACCAGTGAGGATATTATTAGTGAAGGAGAGTTAGAGGACATAGGTAAACTAGGAAAGCAAAATCAGGCTTCCTGAGATAGCTGCTTCTTGTTCCCATAAAACATTGTGAGGAGAAATGTTAGGAAGGCATGGGAGCAATTATTGGCAGAGGAAAGGAGAAGACACAGGGGACCTATAAAGCATCAAAACCAGTATCAGTTTAACAGACTTCCAGCCTTAAGCTTCTCTCCTTCAGGATGTATGTAGAACACTGTTACTCTTCTCTCCTCAATGACTTAGTATTTTCTTCTCGAATTCTTTTGTTCCTGTTATTTTATTTTCTCTTGACTTTGGCTGTCTGTTATTCTCTCTCCTCCAATGCTTTGTTCATGCTACAAAACAAACTTGTCAATACCCTAGACAGGTACTCTTGTCCATTATATTCATTGGAGAATTGGGGAATGTGGAGAGAACTTTCCCCCTTTCAGTACGTTGAAAGGATTTTGCTGAGAAATCTACTGATGATAGATGGTCTTATAGATTTTGTCATTATATGGTAAGTTTTCCCTTGCTGCATTCAAAATTCTATTGTCTATAGCTCTCAGAATTGTCTAGGTTCTTTAAATTTAGAATTTTTTGATTTTTTTCATCTTGATGTTTCTATCTTAGGATATGATAAATCTTGTCATTATTTCTTTAAATATGATTTTAACTCTTTATCATTCATCATTCCTCCTGAAACTCTCATGCTACATATGTTGGTTCATGTGTTAATACAAATATGTC
>NC_045030.1:47431739-47442038 GCF_008632895.1 Mastomys coucha | reverse complement strand
ACACGTCTTTGAGCTCAGTGATACAGTCTTCATAACACAACACATTCTTCTGTTGAAGGTTCCACTTGGTTATTTTTTACAGTTTTTAATCATGAGTTGACCTTCATACAGTGTTCTTAGTTTATTCTTTTCTGGGCTTTATTTAGAAATATATTCACTTACTGTTCATTGTTTTTAAGCTTTTTTATTTTCAATTCTTAATCAAAATGTTCATATATACCTCTATTTCTGTATGGCTATTTACAATTTGTTTCTATTAACCTGTCATGCTACCCTGGTTATTCGTGGTTATTTTAGCTTTATCACATCCTGTAGTATTTACAAACTATCCTGAACCCTTCATCAGTCTGCTTTTCTGAAGATTATGCATAGATGGTTTGGAGGTTCTGTGGACACACTTATTCCAGGAATGTTTGAAGAGTTGGGCTTGGTACTTGGTACTCAGTTAGGGAGACTGACTTGAAGCCTGATCCTATAGATGCCATGCTGGCCTGGAATTGAAACTTGGGACATAAGAAAAGTCAGAAACTTGAGGCCCTGTGAGCCAATGGCCAACACAGTGCTGATATAGAACTTGAGCCTGTTTCAATAATAGAAGGAATGATGAGTATTTGGGAGTCTAAATGCTTACGAAATAGATTTGTGACCTGAGTTTGTGGGTGCTGATCTTAAGCCTAGAACCACAAGAAAGATTGGGTTGGTGCCTGGGTTATTTAGCATCAGCCTCAGATCACAGGTATTTATTTAGCACACCAGGGTGCCAACAGCCTTGATCTATTGTGACTAGCCTAGAAATAGGACTTTCTGGAAAGCATCTTGTGTTGGAGTCCAGAGTGAATGGACTCACGTACTTCTTTTTCTTCTAACACAGAGAATAACTCTCTCCACAATGAATTACAAGGGCCTAAAGAAGGGGTGTAGATAATATGAAACTCTCCTTCCCATACTCATTGATGGATCTTTTTAAAAAGAAAACTCTGTGTATCACTCAAGTGTTTTAATCTTTCACTTAAATTCATTAGTTCACAGAAAGGAATTTTTGAACATGAATACTTATTCAAATTAACGTTTCTGCTGCTACTTCACCACTTAACTAAAATCACTGCCCTTGGTTATATTATTAAATTACCACTGTGGTTGAACTCTTCAGGTTGCCACTATTCAAGTACTTTTTTTGAATTACCTCTTGATATCCTTTGTCTACTTCTATTTAAGGTTTCACCAGCTGTTTTTTTATTTACAAAGAGATTTATAGCTATGTTATATATTTTACATATGCTGCTTATTTTAATATTGTATAAAATATAATGAAAATTCTAATTTTAAGACAGAAAACAATGAAATCAAGATACTGACATATTCATTTCCCATTATGTACTAATTGAAAAATTGCTTCAAGAAGCATTAAGAATAATTTATATCTATTTTCACATATTATGTGAACTTTAGAAAACTCACAACCTACATATGTTTAAAGAGAAGCTTATATATTTTTTAAATATACCAATACTTTGGATAACAGTAGTAAGTTAACAGAAATGTCAAGATTTATATAAAAAGAACAAGAAACTATGAATCCAATTGAATATATATGCATATGTGTATGCACATGCATTTGTGGGTATGTGTATGTGCTCATGTGTGTGTGTGTGTGTGTGTGTGTTGTGTGTGCATGTATAACACACAGGAGTTTAGTTTATATGGCCTAGTAATGCAATATAATTATCAGTGTCTTGATACACGTTTGTTATTTTACTGATATGAATATGTTGGCATTAGAAGAATTTTATAGTTTTTCTAGTTTTGTATACTTACCTGAAATGGATAGACAAAATTAGCTTTGAATAATCAGTCTGAGGCAAAGAGCAGAGAGGTTTTTCTCTCCATGCAAAGGCAGCTGGTTGTCATAAAATTTAACCTATAGCATAGAACTCATTAGCCTAATATTTAAGCTAAATTACATCTATATTAAATGCCATCAATGCAAGAGTGGATTCCTTTTGCACTGACTAAGATAAAAGCATTGTGGCTTGGTAGGATGAGTCTATGATAGAAAACTAATGGGTATTAGTATCTAAGTTGTAGTGTCATCTTTGATAAAATGAAGAGAGTGAATCAAGTTGACTTTTCCCACAGTATTTCCTTTCCAAAATAAGTGGTTAATTTTAGATTACTTTTACATTTATGGAAAATTTAAAATGTTAGTAGTGAGAATTCTCATAACCTTTTCATCTGGTTCCTTCTGCTGTAAACATCCTCTCATGCAAACATGTGGTACACCTACAATTCTAGTGCTGGTGAGTCAAGGCAATTGCATGCCTGTGGCAAGGATAGAATACATAGTGAGACCAAGGCCAACCTGTGTTACATGGCATCTTCGCTACTTTTCTATATAATTGATAAAGCTTTCTAACTAAAGCAACTTAGAAAAGAGTTTAAAGGGACTTAAAGTTCTAGAGAATTAAAAGCTATGGTGAAAAGGCATGGTAGCAGGTGGCTGGAACAGCAGTTCAGAATTCACATCTTTATCTACAAGGAGGCAGAGAAGGCTAACTCAAAATGGTCTTACTCTTTTGAAATCTCAAAGTCCATCCCCAGTTATACACCTGTGATACCTTTAATTTCTGAAAATATTTATACCAAGAGAATCCAAAATCTATAACTTCCAAACCCCAGTGATCATAACAACAAAGAAAAGATAAGGAATAGTTTTAAATAATGATGGTAAGAGAAGGTCAAAGAATCTTTACTTTGAATTGAAAAGTTGGATAGAAGCTGATTTTATAGTTACAAATCCATATAAAGATTACAGCTGAAGTTCTCTCCAAAATTCAAGTCCCTCTATAATAAAATGAAAAGAAATAAAGCTTGGTTTGATAACATGTACTTATTATCCCAGTACTTGGATAATGGAGGGAGGAGAATCTCCTTTGAGTTAATGGCAACTATGTCTATGAACAGTGAAACACTGTCTTTAAAACCAAATCATAGACTGACACGGTACAAGTTACTTAATCAGAAAAGCATTTCAAAGCATCAACTACTACCAAAGATTGGGAACATAAATCAATGAAGAAATTTTTACTTTAAAATACAAAAAAAAAAAAGGACAAATCCATAAGGAGAGAGAACTGCATAAGTCAGTATGTTTTGTAATCTCCATAAATGAAATTTGAGCTTAGATCTTTCTGGAAGAACATGAATACTATTTCCCATATATACTCAAACCCGAGGAGGGGAGAAGAAAGGACATGGGGAATCTAAAAGACATTCATCATCAATAATATCATAGACAACAGTTTGAGTCATAGTGAAAGGAAAACTTCATTGAGGTAAAGATGAATTAAAAATGAGAAATGAATTGAAAATTTAGGCAATCAAAAGTGCTGGTTCCTGATTAAATTGATATTTTTGCTTCATTATTCCGGAAATTAAAAATTGTCTATCATTATGGTACTATTCCTCCCAAATTCACAGAGCAAATAGCAGCAGACAAAAAGTAAAATTTGAGTTCTAGAGAACACTTATTAGTGCTGTGACTTGAGATGAAAGCACTAAATAACCGTGTCTGTCTGATAAGAGCTACACAGATGGGCCTGTTATGCAACTGCAAATGGAGATCATATATTAAACCTGAGATAAGGTACCCAAATAGACATGTTATTTATAAATATCGCTGCAGCTTTGGATGGGAAAATATAAAATACATACTAAATGAAAGTGTTAAGATAATATAACATAGAACTGAGATATTAAAATGATTTATTACTTTGATAGAATCTTTTCTAGCCTGAGGATTGGATACAATGAGGACTATACTAAGCAGGAATAAAAGCAAGCATTCTGCAATAGAGAGCAATTCAGTCCATTTAGGAAAGAGGACAATTCAAAGCACATGGAAGGACGAGAAAGGTGTCCTCATTGTCTCTGTCTCACTGTCTCAGAACTAACTGGCACTTAATTGTATTATTTCATTAAAAAACATTATAAAGTACTGTAAAATGTTTCAAGCTAAAATGATTTTTCCTTTCTCTCTTCAAAAGATAGTAATGCAAAAAATAGTAATGCCCTTTCTTCTAAAATAAATACTAAATATAAAATAAATACTATCCATACCTGGCACAACAGACATTTATGATTACCAAAATATTTGAAAGGGCTCTCAAAGCCATATTGACTATACTGAAATTGCTTTGAAAATGGACACATAAATAGGTTTTATTTATTTTCATTATGTGGTGAGGCACAGATAATATTTTCAGTAAAAAGGAATAGATATATAACTGTAGGAAAAGAAGACCTTAAATGAAATTGCTGAGGCAAAATAAGACAGTCATAAATAAACACACATTAAGTCCCTTATTTAGTTCCTGAAAAATGCTTCACTGAAAACTAATCCTACATATAATCTGGTTATTACCAGGATAAAACCGAGATGGGAAGGGTAATTTATCAAAGACTGTAGTTCACTCATACACCATTTTGATGTTTAGCATAATAAAAATGGGATTTGTTTTAAGATGGAAAGATAGCCTGCTTTCTGTAATGTTTGTAATCACTACATTTAACTCAAGTACTGTTTACATTTACAACGATATTCCAGATTGCAGAAGTGGTTAGTGTCAATAGCATCCACAAAAACAATAGTCTGAAGAGACTGTTTGCCATAGGAGTTAAGAGTCTGCAGTCATCGGGGTCACCATCTGGGTGAGGTTCTTGGTGTATTTTTCAGTATAGGAACTTTCCCACATGTAAGTAGATCTGTAGCTTTGACAAGCTTTGGAAGTGAAGTACAAAACTTAGAGGATTCCCCAGCCTGAAGGAATGTGAAGAAAGACATGTAAGGGAACTGGTGAAGGGCGAAAAGTGCTGACAAAACTGGAAAATAAATGAACCCGAGAAAATGTCACATACTTTTATTTTGTGACATCAACTGTGATGATCGGACTTTATTAATGAGACAGATTTCAAATTGTCTGAGCATAATTATTTAGGATAATTAGAAAATGACACTCCCAACAATCTTGCAACTAGTAGATATAGTATCGGTAGCTGTATGTGCTGTTAGTACACCTGAAGAAGACTTGAGTTCCATTGTCAGCATCCATGGCAAGTGGTTTACAATCACATGTAACTCCAGGTCCAGGGGTCTGTCATCCACTTCTGTTCTCCATGGGCACCTGCACTCACAGGCACAGATACAAAAACACACATACATACACTTAACTTTAGTAAATAAAATAAACTAATACCTATTTTTGAGATATTGCTTAGCTAACCCTATTATTGTAGTTTCATGGAGGCAGCATTCCTGCCATACATAGAAAATAATCTTGCTGCAGACTTCCTTATCCTCTGACTTTCACAGTCTTTCACTCCCTCTTCCACAACATTCTCTGAACCTTAGATGTAGGAACTATGTTGTAGATATATTAACTGAAGTTAAGCACTGTGTTGTTTGCTCATCAGTTGATAGACCAATGTGGATGGGGAAATTTCATGGATTCCCCACTCGTATATATATATATATATATATATATATATATATATATGCTTCTGAGGGGGAGAGGTAATTGGTCTTCCTCAGAGTTGAGTACCCTAAATTGGTTATCTAAAACCAAGTAATCAGCCCTGAAAATATATACATATGAGCAACACTGAATAAGACCACTAAACTGTATTTATGTTTAATGACAATGTTGAAATATATCTATTTTTATAGCAATCTTTTTGCATTTACTTTTTATTTATGTTTATTGAAAAATAAATTTCATATGATATATACTTATCATGATTTTCCCTTCCCCCAACTCCTCCAAAATCTTCCACACTTCCCCATCCGCCAACTCATGGCCTTTCTTTATCTCTTTATAAAACAAATAAGCAAACAAAAAAAGCCAAACAAACTTTAAAAAAAAAAACAAAAACCAAACAAAAAACAGATAAAAACTCAAAAAGTACTGTCATTCACACACACACACACACACACACACACACACACACGAAGAGAGAGAGACAGAGACAGAGAGAGACAGAGAGAGGCCAAAGCCAACATATACAAGCAAAAGACCAATAAAAAGGCTTGACCAAAGCAATTTGAGACAAATTGTGTTAAAAGTACTAAATACCAACCATAGAGTTCATTTTGTGCTGTCCATCTACTGTTATGTTACTTCCCTAATGCTTTGTTAATATATCCCATGAGACTCTATTAGAGAAAACTACCCTTTCTATGCTAGTATGTGTCAATTGGAGGTAGCTCCTTGGTTAGGGTTAGGATCCTCAGTTCACTTCAGAATCTCAGCTCTAGGACCCAGTCTGATTTGAACCTATGCAGGCCATGTGCATGCTGCCACAGTCTCTGTGACTTTATATATGAGTTAGTACTCTTGTGTCTGAAGGACATTATTTCTCTAGAGTCATCCATCACCTCTGGTTCTTACAATCCTCTCCATTTTCTCTTCTGAATAGCTAGCTCCTTGATCCCTGAGATGGGTATAAGGAACACATCCCACTTACAACTGAGTGTTCCAAGGTCTCTCATTCTCTGCACATGGTCCAATGATTGGTCTCTGTGCTAATTCCTATCAACTGCAAGAATAAGCTTCTCTGATAATGGTTGAGTAAGGCATTAACTTGAGTCCCAGTCAGGTTCGGGCACTGGGAGTCCCTGGTAGAAAGTGTTTCTTGGTATGACACGAAAGGTTGGAGATGGCTTAAAAGAGGATGAGAGAATCCATGGGACAAGTTGTGTTTATATTTTATCTGTATATGTGTTTGTGTGGCAATAATTATTAAAGAAAAATTGTTCATAAATTTAGAAGGGAATGTGGTGGAATGTGAGAGAATTTGGAGAAAGGAGAAGAATATGAAAATTATATAAATTCAGTGCATACATGAAATTTTTAAAATTAAATTACTATTTTTTAAAAAAGAAAATATTTTAAAAATGCTTAAATCATCTGTTTTAGACAAAATAAAAACTACAAAAATGGATCAAGTAAAACAATGCTTGGTATCCATTCAACTTCATAAAGGTATTATCACTTAAGTATTTTCATACTTAAAATATGTGAATATGCATCATTGCAAACAGATTGTAACAATAGTTCAAAATATTAAAGTATTCTTTGGGTTTCTCCAGCGCCTATTGTAAAGAAACATAGTTTAGTATTTCTTGGTTCAATATGTTTCTGTGAATTTGCCTATGTAGAAATACATGTTTTCTATTTAAGCAGAATCACAGGATATGCATTGTTCTGCAACATTTGCCATATAAATCTTGCCATGTCAGCACATAAAGGTCATTCGGTGGCTTATTCATACATATTTGATACCTAGATCCTTGAGTAAAGATTTGCTTATTTCTAAGATACAGTAGCACCTACCATGGGCTGATTTTAGCCACCACCATGAAGTCACTGAAGGTACAACTGTGAGAGAATGTTCAAAATATTTTTTTATAAACCAGAAAAATTGGTACAAGCACATCACTTATTCTCTCCTTGTGCATCTCTCCCTTGCTGTGTTTTTCTGGATCTCTCTCTAAACCACTGCATCTCTCTGTGTGGTTCTCTGCTTCTCTGTCTCTCTCTCTCCTGTTTTCTCCCCTCTCTCCCGCCCTCCATTCTTTTCTCCCTCCCTTTTTTCTTTTCGCTCATACTCTTTGTTTTTCTCCCTCCCTCTCTCAATAATTATAGGCTCACAGAAAAGGGAAAAATGTATGAAATTCTTGTATATGTAACTGAGATTCTTCTAATGTTAGAAATTTGCATAAGCATAATAAGTCACTAAACTGGGAAATTAACAATGGTATTATGCTGTTAGCTGTCATGCTATTAATTGTTTGGAGCTTAATAGAGAAATTCTCAGTTTTCCACAGTCCTTCTTCCTATTTCAATGCCTTATCTAGGATCCAATATTGCATTTAGTTGTCTTGTCTCTTTAGTTTCTTCCAATCTAAGATTCATAGTATAAATCCTTTTAGTGACTTGACATTTCTTTTTGCAAGAACTTTACATTTATTTTTAACTAAAATTAAAGCATAAAAATATGACTGAGGAGATGTATCTAAAGGTAATAATACCTGTTGAACAAGGAAAAGATCCTTAGATTAGACTCCAAGTTTCCATATTAAAAAGCTTAGCACTGCCATATGTGCCTATAGCACTAGTGCAGGCTACTGGAAGACAAAATGGGAAGTATTGCTGAAGCTTATTAGGCAGCCAGCCTAGGCAAAAACTAGTGAACTCCAGATGCTGTGAATCTGCCTTTGGAGAATAAGGCAGAGACAGATAAAAGAGGATACCTTATGTCTATCTTCTGGCTGCTGTTTCTGTGCTTGGAAAGTATATTCATGTCCATACATGCACGTACATGCACACACTTACCACATTTATATACACATATACATATATGTATTTATATGTATATATATGTACATATATATGTGCATACATATCACAAAAACCCCAAAAATTGTAGAACAATCAATGTGCATTATATATAGTACATATTATATATAATATAATATATAATTATTATATACTATATATAATTATACATAGTGATACTCAAATTGAGTTTGCAAAGGATTCTAAAATACGAGTATATCACACTTTGACACAAATAGCTATGTTGGTTCTAATTTGTATGTATTTAAAAATTCATCATGAAATTGCACATAATACATGTGTCTTATACATGTGTGCATGTATAGTTTATATGAAGCTATGCCATTTGGACTGACAATGCTTACTCCAAGAGCTATAAACTGAAACCTCCAGGACTAGAAATGAGAAGTCCCTTTTTCAAAAATGATTTTATTTATTTACATTCCAGCTATTGCCCCCCAGACCCCCTCTCTCAGACTAAAGGACTGGAAGAAAGTTTTCCAAGCAAATGGTCCCAAGAAACAAGCTGGAGTTGCCATTCTAATATCCAATAAAATAGACTTCCACTCAAATGTGATGGGAAGGACACTTCATATCCATCAATGGAAAAATCTACCAAGATGAACTCTCAATTCTGAACATCTATGCCCCAAATGCAAGGACACCCACATTTGTAAAAGAAACTTTACTTAAGCTCGAAGCACACATTAAACATCACACAATAATAATGGGAGACTTCAACACCCAACTCTCACCAATAGACGGGTCAATGAAACAGAAACTAAACAGAGACAGTGAAACTAATAGAAGTTATCAACCAAATGGATTTAACAGATATCTACAGAACATTTCACCCCAAAACAAGAAATTATACTTTCTTCTCAACACATTATGGAACCTTCTCCAAAATTGACCATATAATCAGACACAAAACAAGCCTCAACCGATACAAGAAGATTTAAATAATCCCATACATTCTATCAGATCCCCCCATACTAAGGCTGGACTTCAAAAACAGCATAAACAACAGAAATTGCACATACTCATGAAAACTAAACAACTCTCTGATGAAAGATAACTTGGTAAATGAAGAAATAAAAAAATAATCAAAGACTATAGAATTCAATGAAAATGAAGATACAATATATCCAACTTATGGTATACTATGAAAGTGGGGTTAAGAGGAAAATTCATGCACTAAGTGCCTTCATTGGAGAGATCCCCAACAAACAACTTAATAGCATACCTTAAAGCCCTAGAACAGAAAGAAGCAAACACAACCAAGAGACTTCAGGAAACAGTCAAGGCTGAAATCAACCAGTTAGAAACAGACCTATACAAAAAAAAGAAAATCAACAAATGCAAGAGCTGGTTCTTTGAGAAAAATCAACTAGATAAATTCTTAGCCAAACTAACCAAAGGGCCCAGAGAAATCCTTTTTTAAGTTATTGGATAAGGGAGTCCAGGAGATTCCCAAAACAATATAGACTATGCTCTTGTCTGGGGGTGCCACCCAGAGGCTAAATGTATGTTCCTGATGCTGAAGACATCATGTGCTTCAGACACACGATCTGACCTGAATATCTCCGAGGACTAGAATTAATAGTACCAGAAGGTAACATACACTATTCCAAGGGAGAGAACAAACCAATAGTCACACCCACCTGTTGTGCCTATGAACCACAAAAATGACCTATATAGCAATATATTCCTAATGATACAGAAATGGTACTCATATATTGGCTTATAGCCTGTTCAATATGGGAAAAACCATGCCTGGTCCTGGAACCCTAGCCAACTACCTGGGGTTAATGAGGTCATAGATCTTAGGAGAAAAACTATTACCACCAATTTACATAAAACAACAGAATTTTAAAGTACATCTACACAATGGAGTACTACTCAG
>NC_045030.1:47416313-47431729 GCF_008632895.1 Mastomys coucha | reverse complement strand
GAAAATATCTAATAATAAAAAAATAAATAATAAAATAAATTTCAATAATTTTTTTTCAAAAATAGTCTTTCAATTTGTAAGTAATATGCAATTATCAACGTGGTGTTATATATTCCCTCTTTCATATTGCCTTTGACTCTGACTAGGCAAATTTTAAGTGTTCGGTAAAGGCATACATCAAGTGGCTCTCCTATTGGCAAGCACAGACCTCAGTTATCCAGCTTGCATTTCTCACAAGCTAACTGAATGTGTGTTTCTTGAAGGGGAGTAGAATGAGGAAGTATTATTAGTTATGTTACTAGAGAATAACAGGCTCATTTAAGGGAAACAAAGTCCAGCTTCCTAGCAGACATTGCAAAGGAATATATGTAGTAACTTGATAAATTCTATAGAAACACACAAGAAGGATTTCTGCATCTGGAGTCAGCCTCTTTGAGACTCAAAATTGTAGGAATGTTTTCAACTTAGATAAATGATATGTAATCTGCGTAGCTTAGACCTGTGTTTTGCTGTGGACTGTGTTTGGCAACAGGAAATATCATGATATTCCAATTGTAAACTTAACTTTGTAATGAGCTTGTGATTTCAGGGCATAGCTCTTTACAATTGGATAAAAGAGGTCTAATAATTACAAATTGTATAGTGCTGAGCAGCAGGGAACATTTGTTAAAGGACCATTAGGAACTGTCATTCTTAATCTGCTGAGAAGACATTACTCTAGGATGATCTGAATTGGCATACACATTCTGTCTAGTCAGTGGATTTCAGTAAAATACAAAGTAAGTAGTAACCCACAGAGAGCTGGATAGAGTCTGCCTCCGCACTGAGTATGTACATTTGTGCATACAACATTAAGAGCGACAACTTTAAACTTGCTTTGGATCAAGTACTGTATTTATGTCTACTTTAACTCATTTGGGAGCACTAGTGAAAATTGAACTTTATTGGCTTCTGTTCACTTCTTCTTCATTGATAACCAGCTGAGAAGTGGGTTAGACCAGTGAGATAACAGGATTACTGGACTAGTGACTATGAACATGACTTTTTCTCCTACTCATCCTGACTGGCCTCACATTGAGCTATTTAACGCTCCTCACAGATTCCATGTAATCTTTCAGAGACTTTTGTATCTCTACTCTCTCTACCTGAAAGGGTTTGTTATAGACAGTGGTTCTCAAAGCTTTTAGTGCTATGATCCTTTAATACAGTTCCTCATGTTGTGGTGACCCCCCCCAATCATAAAATTATGTTGCTGATTTCTTCAGAACTGTCATTTTGCTACGGTTAGGAATCATAATGTAAGTATCTGATATGCCATCCCAAAGGGGTTATGACACCCAGGTTGAGAAACCCCACCCAAGATATCCATGATGCCCCTGCATCACCCATTCTTTAGTATCAAATGCCACCTCCTCTGAGAGGCCCTGCCTCACTGCCCTGTATTAGTTGCTTTCCCTCTTGCTACGATAAACCCAACTGGCAAAAACAATATATGACAGCAAAGGTTGGCTCTGTTAGATGAGATATTCCATCATAACAGAGAAAGTATAGTAAGAGAAGTGGAAAGTCACCAATCACATTGGATCTGCAGTGAAGAAGCAAAGGTAAATGATTAGGTTCTCAGCTTTCATTCATTTTTCAAATTCAGAGCAGGACTCCAGCACTTACAATGATGTCAGCCACAGTTAACCTAGGTCTTCTTGTCTCAATTAACTTAATCTATATAATCCCTTCAAGTATACCCAGAGGCTGATTGTAGAAGGTAATTCCTCATAGTCATTACCAGAGGCTTGTCTCTTAGATGATCTTGGAATATTAACAATATTAACTATCTGCACCTATACCTATATTTTTCCTCTTACAACTTATAACTTCCTAAAAATATCTTATTTGTGCTTCTTTTTTTCCATAAAAATTCTATTTTATAATTTATATTATACAACATGTTTTCTTGGTCTATCTTAATCCATCACCATTTTCTGGACAACTCTGAACACTAAAATAAAGAAGTTCCTTACACAAAATATTCAATTAACATATAAATATAACTTAAAATTGCTGTCTAGTCATTGTCTTAATTCTATATAGTTAATTCAGATGACAATACTTAGGTTTAAGACAGTCAAAAGGATTTGATTCATCTTTTTTCTAAAAGATGTCAGTCAATACACATTAATTAGGCTGGATAGATTGTTTATGTCTAGTATCCATTTTAGGTGTATGTGCAGGTGTGTGTGTGTGTGTGTGTGTGTGTGTGTGTGTGTGTGTGTGTGTATGCTCACATGCACACATACACTAAGGCCTGGAGTCAATCCTTATATACAAAAAATGTAATCTTTCTATTTCTCAGTGTAGGTTACATAATATAAAAATTTCTAGTTCCTTCTATTTTATGGCTGCATCTCCAATATTTCCCAGTGTGCTTGTCACATATTTTGAAAATATTTCCCAAATCAAAAGATAATCTCTACATGTAAACTACTGCCAAATCATTCTAGTGGTACATTGACATATATCACAACTTAATATGCTTTTATTGATTGCCTTAGTATAGGCAAACTATGATTGTTTCTAATAAAATTCCAGAGTTCTTTAGTGGCCACAGCCTTTCTGCACCTTAATGCACTGTTTGTATTCCTTTCAAAATTCACCATATGGAAATTCAATTTGGAAGAGAAGAAGGTCAGTCACCTTGCCTTGGTACCCTTGATCTGTAGCAAGTAATTAACTTTCATTTTATAGTCACACAAATATATATTCTAAACAGCTTGCTCCCTAGGCAACATATAATACACTTAAAAAATTATAAAGCACCATCGCTGCTCCAGAATGTTCTCCTAATGTGTCCTTACCTCTGTATCAGCCTTGATTGCTTTACAGCAGCCTATTTCTTCTGACAGTGAAAGATAAATCCTCTTCTTACATATTTCAAAATGACAGTCTCTCCACATATACATTTTTTCTCATGCCCTCAGGAAACTGTTTGAACTTAAATAAAGTATACAAAACAGCTTTCTTGGTCTTCAAAATGACACTCATTATGCCTTCTGTTATAAATGGTCAATATAATTTCACAAAAATATTTGAACCAGGGAAATGAAATGCATTTCAATATAATTTGTAATATCAATAATTTAAAAATTATTTGGGGAACCACAATATACCAAGCTTTCTAACATAGTGACAAACATCTAAATATCTTGAATTGAGACAATAATAGTAACGAAGTGTCATGTCCTTTAGCCAAAAACCTCTGCAATGGCGAATAATTTAGCTTTATCAATAGGACATATATTCCTCAAAACCATTATCCTCTAGTGCCAATTGTCTCCATTAATTGAAAGAAAAATTATCAAGCAGCTCTGGCTTTGATCCAAAGAAAAGGGGAAAAAAACAATTAAATGCTTTAAAGTTTTAAAGATAACTTAGAAATACTATGTTAGAAATCTCTTTAGCTCCAACTAAAAGTAGGTAAATGATTTATAAATGGACTCTAAGGCTCATGTCTGTTTTAGTCACCCACTCACTTGACATATATGAGTGATAGAAGTACAAATTAAATCTCCCAGTTTCCCTAATAATAGGAAGAAAAACATGATATGGATTATAGACAGGTGAAGTGGAAACGTAAGGTTTCTTTGAAAAGTCGGTTGGATAGAGTTTTGCTGGAGCAAATACATGAACATAGACACAGGTGTGAAAGGTTCAGGCAGACTCATGAAGAAATGTTTTGTTGAAGAAGACACAGGAGAGAGGATGTTTTGCTAATGCAAGCATGTGAAAGAATGTGAAGAATGATTCCTTGTTAACAACACTCATGTATTAATCCACCTTTCACTGCATATTTGAGCTGCATAGATAGAAACACACCAAAAACCTTCTGGTGGTGTCCTGCAGTTTCTTGCCACTTCTGAGGACTCAATCTGATTGGATGCACATACTGAGGCAAGAACCGTGCTGAAGCAAGGCACATGGAGGACACATGATGTTTGTAGAGTATACATAGGACTCCATGGAATAACAGAGAGAGAGCTTGGCTTGCTGGTGCAGCTAGCTGTGCGATGCTTATGGGTCTCTTGTTTCCCTGATCTTCACTTCCCTGAGAAAGTTACAGCTGAGAATTTCTCCTGGTGTTCTTCCTGGTCCCTCCTGCTGACTCAAGCCAAGGCTGAAGCCTGTCTGTCTCTGCTAGGTAGTCGCACCACTGCTGTTCATGTTTGCTATCCTGACTCTACAGAACTGGACTGCTGGTGTATCCTTAAAGTGTTTGCTAATGGATTGAGCTACCACTGCTAACCTGTGAACTGAACTGCTGATTTCCAGATAACAGATAGTTGTTGCTCCAAAGACTCTTTCTAAACAGGCCCACTTCCCTGGCATCCTTTCTTTTCTACTACCTCTGGTGGGTGGTGGGCTACAAAGGAAGTTATAGTGTTTAAGAACCATCATTAAAAATAATGTTTGAAAATTTTAAAGTTAAATTCAGGTTTACTTTTTTCGTTTTTTGTCTTTTGGTAGAGTTTGAGAAAACAGAAAAGAGGCCATATTCAATTTCTGCCCCAGACACTATTCTAATATTCTCTCCAGTGGCCACATAACTTCAACTGTTGACTCTGTGCATGCATGTTTTTACAATTTGATTTTAGATTGTTTCCTAACTTCAAACCTCTTGTACTAAGCATTATTATCTGGATGCCACATCAGTCCCTGGAACCCCGTTTCTCTAGGGATGAATTATTTCATTCCTCTTACCCACCTCAAACCATCTTTTCAACTAGTCATCAATAAAATACAGATCTAGCTACAATCACTTGTAAGCTAAGTGAAGATTCCCCTAAAGATTTTAGTGGATTCACCATTCTTTCAGTTATTGTGGCTGTAAATCATAACCATTTAAAAATAATTTCCATTAATTCAATGGACAAATAGATCTCACCTATAAACATGCATGATATTTCTAGGAGAAACATCACAACAAACTCCCAGATCCTCTGGCCCTTATAATCTTTTTGTTTACTCTTTCACAATGTTCCCTGAGCCTTAAGTACAACTGTTGTTACTAAATTTACAATTTCTTGTTAAGGAACCTCTATTGACTTCTTCCTGTAAATAATTAGACTCTTACGATACCACCTTTATTGAGAAACTATTTCTCATCTACATTATGAAAATCCACTCCAATTTGTGTCCTTAACACATATTTTGCATTTCCCATTCATTTGTTTTGTACTGTTATTAGATTTGTCTTTAATAATATATTAAATAATAACATATTTTGTTATTATTCACTTGCCTTAAAACACCCAAAAATGCCATTTGCTATCAATTTAATTCCCAGTAAAGAAAACTGACCATATAATCTTCTTAGAAAAATAATTATTTTTTCTCTTTCTTAATAAATTAAATGCAAGTATCTAAGTATGGCACCCATAGTTTTCTAAAATATAGCCTCAAAACTACCATTCTGGATTCACCACCATTATCTACCATAGCTAGGCTCCAATGAGCCCAAACAATTTTATTTGCTTCAAACCCATTCTGTATATTACAAAACAATACTTTGTTCACCTTTCCCTCATCCTTGCCTATCTTTGTCATGCTTCAAAGCATAACATAAAGACAAATGTCTTTCTCTAATAATAATTCCCCTGTAAAGTCATTCTTCATCAATCTAGCCAAATTTAACTTATTTTTAATTCATTTATTTTAAATGGAAAATGTAGAAATAATTAAGAGGAAAATTAAAATAATCCTTAAGCTTCCAAACCATTAACATGTTGCTTCCAACACATTCTTTTCCTAGGTATGAATATATGAATATACAGTCACACACATTCACACAATTCAGATTACATAATTTATACTTTTGGGAAGCCTGGTAAACTCATTTGATGCTTCATGAATATTTCCCAGGTGGTTGTTTGACATCTTCAATATGATTTTAATAACTATAAAATTTTGCTTTATTAATATGTCACCAGGTAATCACACACCAATTATGTAGATTATAAATTTGAAATATTATTACTAGATACCATTATGGATAATAGAAACTAAATTTTTGAGACAAATAAGTCAAAAATTTAAAGTTTTGTTATATTCATGTTTGGTTTTGCTTTTATTAATGATGCCACATTACTTTGTGTGATATATGATCATATTCCTGCCTAATGATAATACAAAATATTTCTTAGTCTTCTGATAGAAAATTAAAGCTATATTATTGTCAATTCTTCTACATAATTTTATGACTATCTTATATTTGTAATACTACCAAATCCTATCCTAACAGACATCTAGATTTTAATACCTGTAGCAGTTATAAAGCTCCTATGTTTACTAAGGAGACAGTAAATATTTGTCAAATTGGATTAGCAGAGTCATAAGGAGTTCTCTCCTGTTGATACTTTTCTATCCATGTGGAGAGCTCTTGGTGCCACTTCAAGGATATTGGCAAGAATATTTACATTGGGACAGGACAAGAAAGTAGGCTCAGGCAAGAATTTGACATTGGGCTAGGACAAGCACAAGGCTCAAGGTGAATACGGCTGAGGAATGTGTTCCTTGTTTCTTTATCATGTTGATAAATCCCTAGGTACAATGACCATGGGATTTTGTTTATTGCCTTGCTTGTTCCTTGACTATTTTGTGTATGCTTTATTTTTTCCTTGACCTAGAACTGACCCTATTCTTTGTATGTACCTAGAATGATATAAAAGCAGACTTGGAAAAAAATAAACTTTCTTCAGCACTTGCTGGAGTCATACTATAGTATCATCTAATTGTCTTTTCTTTCTTTAATCACCCCTCCCTCCCTGTTGACTAACTGAGTATGCTTGGTCATATCCACATTATTCTGTAGTGACTTCTGTATATAAACTAGAGTTACATGAGTAGGGAAATTGGAAACAGACATGAGCACAGCCCTAAGGAGCTGAAAGCAATCCCACTGTAACTGGCTAATTAATCCTCCAATTTCTAAAACTTTGCAAATATAGACACAAAACTTGTAGTCCATTGCCTTAATTAAAAACCTCTAACTATGACATTTTCAGGTGCAAGAGGAGAGCTGGCTTAGCAGCCTTCGAACTGAGTCAGAATGAGTTAATATACGCTTGTTTTCTTGCAGCAGTACACTTGTTTGGCCTGACGTGGCAGTTGCAACCAGTTGGACAGATCTATGCGAATGGAATTAGCAATGGGAACCCAGGGACCGAGTCCATGGATACTACTTACTCTCCCATTGGAGGAAAAGTTTCTGACAAATCAGAGAAAAAAGGTACAGTGACCAAAATGATTGATGAATACTTGGTTAATTTTTTTCCTAATTAAGTTTTTAGGAGTATAAGTGGGATGGCTCCACTTCACATTAAATTTCATTATCACTTGAAAGAACTACCCTATGTGAAGAGAATAAGTCCATGTCTTGTGAAAGCAAATTTTCTTTGTCTCCAGTATAAACCAATTAAAGTTTTCAAATACGTTGCCAATTTTGAAAATAAATAAATATTTATAGAGTGAAACTTTCGATACAATAAAAATTAAATTTCACATATAACTACCCTGAAGCAATGTAGGATTTTGATTAAATTCCCTTATGTCCTAACCCAGCATTTATTTATAGATAACATTTTTAAAAGGGTATATAGGAATTCCTTCTGTTTATAATAAGTAAAGGCAGTTTCTGGCTCATGTAAAGGTGAATGTTTATAACAAAATGGAAAAACATGAGTTATTTTCTAGTTGGGAAACATGAATTTTTCCTTGTTGAGAGAAAATTACTTGAAGTCTTTAATTGTTTAAATTAACCAAAGTGAGCATGAACTACAAGACTTATTGATAAAAAGTGCCACAATGCTAGCACTCTTAAATTCTAATTTACGATAAATGATTTTAGTCTTAATAACCAAATAAAATAACTAGAATCTTGTGTTATGATTTTTCTTGAAATAGGTTTAAGTACAAAGCTATGCATATCATGTAAAACCTTAGTATGTCTGTTTTTAAAGTAGAAACTGAGAATAAACCTATCTTGTTTTGGTTTTGGTCTTTGGTTTGTTTTGTTTTGTTTTTTTTTTCAAACAGGGTTTCCTTGAACTACCCCTGTAGACCAAGCTAGCCTTGAACTTATAAATCCACCTTTCTCTGCCTTCTTAGTGCTTGGATTAAAGGTCTGAGCCACCTTTCCTAGGTCTACCCTCTATTTCTGTAAGATATAATTAAACAAATAAATAAATGAATGAACTAAATGTTATCCTTAAGAAACTTACACTTTTATACAGGTGATAAGTTTTGTTTTGCTTTATTAGTTCTAAATACAGAATCAGTTTATTTCCTTCTTATTTGAATTAGTAGTCTGTTTCATTGCTTAGGCTGGGTGTTTGCAGGTTATTTTATTTTATTTTATTCTTTGCCTGTTTTTGGAAAGATAACTTTGGTTTGCCCTATGATTTAGTAAAAGTGAATATTTAAGGTTCAAAAAAGATGAGACTTTTGTTCAAATTTTCAATTCACGGTACACTTTGATTTGCATCTCATTTCAGAATACTTAATTCCAGCCAGGACTGACCTTTTCCAAAAGTTTCACTGTTCCTGCTATAAGGAGGTGGGGCTGAAGGAAAGGGTCAGAAGTGAACAAGGAAAGGACCAGACTAAGCTCAGACTTTTCTTCTTTATCTCTTTTATCTACTTTTCCTTTCTTCTTTCTTCTTTTTTCTTTCTTATTTGATTCTTTCACATCTGAAGACATAAAAGCAACCATCTGGTATTATCTTTCTAGGGACTTTCTTGTCATTCATGGTGAAAATCAAAAATACCTGTTTTAAAGAAAATGGAAAATGCAGGACAGCAAAAGATGCTCACATAGTTGTCATAAGACTATATTCAATTTTGCATTTAAATTTAAATGTCTCATAAATTTTTCCCAGAAACTAGTTTCAAAATACAGTCTAAAACATTAAATAGTTCTATGTTCCAGACACTTTACCTGGATTACATCATGGATATGACTTTATGCTTCCCATATTCAAAGAGAAAACAGAGGCAGAGAGAGGATAAGTGATTTACTCATGCTCAAAAAGCCAGAAACTACTTGACTGATCCCAGACCCTATTCTCTTAACTATTTTTTACAGTATCTAACTATATAGCTTTGACACAGTAAGATGCTGCAAAAAAAATTACCCTTAAAATGAACCCAATTAAAATTGTTTTATATTTCTGCTGAGTTATAAAACAAACACGGAAAACTATTTCAATTTAATAATTGATATTTTAAAAACCAAATCCCAAAACAACACACATGGTATGCACTCACTGATAAGTGAATATTAGCCCAGAAGCTTGAAATACCCAAGATGTATATTCACAGAGCACATGAAACTCAATAAGAAGGAAGATCAAAGTATGGACACTTCATTCCTTCTTAGAAGGGGGAACAAAATATCCATGGGAGGAGTTACAGAGACAAAGTGTGGAGCAGAGACTGAAGGAAGGACAATCCAGAGACTGCTCCACCTGGGGATCCATCTCATATATTGTGGATGCCAGCAAGTGCTTGCTGACAGGATCCTGATATAGCTGTCTCCTGAGAGTCTCTGGCAGTACCCGACTAATACAGAACTACTTCTGATGGCTCACAGCCATCTATTGGACTGAGTACAGGGTCCCCAATGAAGGAGCTAGAGAAAGAACCAAAGGAGCTGAAGGATTTGCAGCACTTAGGACGAACAACAATATGAACTAACCAGTACCCTCAAAGCTCCCAAGGACTAAACCACCAACCAAAGAGTATACATGGAGGAGCTCATGGCTCCAGCTGCATATGTAGCAGAGGATAGCCTTATTGGTCATCAGTGGGAGGAGAGGCCTTTGGTTCTGTGAAGGCTTGATGCCTCATTGTAAGGGAATAGCAGGACAGGGAAGCAGGAGTGGGTAGGTTGGTAGGCAGGAGAAAGGGGGATGGGATAGGGAGTTTTTGGAGGGGAAACGAGGAAAAGGGATAACATTTGAAGTGTAAGTAAAGAAAATATCTAATAAAAATAAATTTGGGACAATTATAAAAAAAAAACCCTCATTGTATGTCATGCCTTGTAGGTCAACCATACATTTCAGGGCTTGCCCCACCCCTAAAGGTAATAAGGCAACATCCATTAGACTAGATAAAAGAGAAAATTCAAAGTTGTATTTGTAGGAAGATAAGGGTGTATAGGATGCATAGAAGGAGGAGGCAGAAGGCAAGCAAGTATTGTCCACATATATTAAATTGTTAATTACAAAATATTATTTTAAGAGAAGCATAATTATGTATTCACATACTATAAAAGCATAAGTGAAGCTATTTAAGGAGAAGAAACAGAGCAGCAAAAGCAAGGAGTAGAAGATGAAGTGAAGAAAGATGGACTAAAGATCTATGATACACACAAACATGCAAACATGCAAAAATAACAAAATCAATTACTTTGTATGTAAACTTCAAATTTATTTAAATATAAGGAAAAACTCACTATGGATATTTTTTACTAGTTGAGAATTTTGTAAATGCATTTTGATTATATTCACCCACCAACTCCCCCCAGATCCACCCCATTCCCTATTCATCCAAGTTTCTGTCCTTTTTATTGTTAATGGCCGTAACATACAATTAGTACTGCCAAGTATTCCTGGATATGTGGCCTTCTACTAAAGCATGGTCAACTTAGCCAGGGCTATGCTCTTAAAGAAATTTAACTCTCAGCTGGTATCATTTGCTGGAGATTTTTCTGGTCTTGTGTGCTATCATGACTGCTGATGAGTTCATATGTACAGCTGCCCTGTTTGGTCCAAAAGGTATAGTTTCCATGTAATCATCTACTGCTTCTGGTTCTTATATTCTTTCTGTCCCTACTTCTGCATCCATCCCTGAGTCTTGGAGGATGAAATGTAATAAAGATGTTTCATTTAGTGTGGAACATGCTGTAATTTCTTATTCTCTGTACCTTGGCCAATTGTGGGTCTCAGTGTTAATCATTATCTACTGATAAGGGTTAAGAGGTACCTTAATCTATTCAAAAAACAATAAATCTCAGGAGTCAGGTCATCTGATGTCATATATAGCAAGTTATGCCTTTCAATTAACTTTATAGAAACCTTAACTATAACTGCATATGATTGTTCTGTTATACGGAGTTTTTACTGTATATTGTTATACTCACTAAGTAAATACAGCTCTTTTTTTTAATGCTATGTCTATATGAAAGAGAACCACACAGAAGAAATAATACATTATAAGGATTTTTTAAAATGATCAAATGATTCCTTTAAGAATTCAATTCTGGAAGCTTGTATTAATTTTGTATGCTTTAACTTATGAAACTGACAACTAGGTCATTGTCTTTACATTGGTATCCTTAATCTCTAAGAAGATCAATTATAACACTGAATTTAAGAACCCAGGACTTAAAGTCAGACAGACACAGCTCTGTATCATGCATAGGTTCTCCGAACTCCAGCAACTGAATCCTAAATTAAGCATAAGAAAGACATTGGATAAAACCTCATATGTCTTTGTAAAGACTAAATGGATTGATGACTAGAACATGTGTATATCACTGTCCCTAGCACTTTGTTGAAACTAGCTATAATATTTATTGTTTCCAAAACTGGAAAAATACCTTGAGTATCAACTTTTCTTCTTGGGAAATAAATAATGGTTTATTTCCTGAACATTTAGGATCCATGTATTTCCAGTTGTTCACCTATTATTTTTAAATTAACACCATGGTAAAAGGTCATACATAGATAAAGTCGTTTTTAAATCACTTTCCAGTAGAATGCATTCCCCAGTTATGATATTTGTCTGCTTCTATTTAAGAGATGAGAGTTCTTACCACTTGGTAAATTAAGTGTAAGAAAGCAGATAACTCATTATCAATATTTAGTGTGATAAGATTTCTAAAAATATGCTAGAACTTGTAGCATGTCTCAACAACATACTAGAGTTAACCAGATTATCTGCCAAATATCTAAGTTGCAATTGTTCAGTATTGTATTAGTCAGGGTTCTCTAGAGTCACAGAACTTATGGTAGTCTCTATGTAGTAAAGGAATTTATTGATGACTTACAGTCTGTAGTCCAACTCCCAACAATGGTCGGCAGCAGCTGTAAATGGAAGTCCAAGGATCCAGCAGTTGCTCGGTCCCACAAGGCAAGCAGGTGAAGCAGAGCCAGCCTTCCTTCTTCCAATGTCCTTATATAGGTCTCCAGAAAAAGGTGTGGCTCAGATTAAAGGTGTGTGTCACCACACCTTTAATCCCAGATGACCTTGAACTCATAGATCTTCCTATCTTAATCTTCTGGGATTCATAGCCACTATGCCTCAAGATCTCCATGCCAAGATTCAGGTTGGAAACTTGTATCTCTCAGCCTCTAGATTAGGTCCACAGGTGAGCCTTCCAATTCTGGATTGTAGTTCATTTCAGATATAGTCAAGTTGACAACCAGGAATAGCCACTACAAATATGCACACTCATAATTAGAAGAATTGTATTTGGACAGATACTAACTACAGTAATATCTTACCATTTGTAATGGTTTATATATTCTTGTCCCAGGGAGTGGCACTATTAGGAAGTAGAGCCTTGTTTGAATAGGTGTGTCACTGTGGATGTGGGCTTTAATACCCACATCCTAGATGCCTGGAAGGGAGGAGTCTCCTCATAGCAGCCATCAGAGGAAGATATAGATTTCTCAGCTCTGCCTGCGCCATGCCTACCTGGATGTTCCCACCTTGATGATACTGGACTGAATCTCTGAACTTGTAAGCCAGTTCCAACTAAATGTTGTTTTTATAAGAGTTGCCTTGGTCATGGTGTCTGTTCATAGCAGTAAAACCCTAAGATAGAAGTTGGTACCAGAGACTAGGGTATTGCTGTGATAAACCTGACCATGTTTTTGTTTGGTAGAATTTGGATTTGGGAAGCTTGGTTTTGGAAAACCGTAGGATGGTTTAAGTGGAGCTTAATGAACCATCTTAGTAGGAATATGGAAGACTTTGTTGGTGTGAATGATTTGAACTGTGCAGACCTGGCCCAAAAGGTTTCAGTGGAGAACTTCAGTGTGTGGCCCAGAGACTGCTTTTGTAGTATTTTGGTGAAGAACTTAGCTGATTTTTGCCATTGCCTGTAGAGTCTGCCTGAAGCTAAAGTGAAGAGACTCAGATTAATTGCATTAACAAAAGAAGTCTCCAAATGCCCATCATAGGCTTTGTTCTCTGGTTAAGTCTCATGATGAACATTTTAAACAAGCATAGCAAGCTGAGAAAGGAAAAAAATATAAAATATATAGTTTGAGTATTAAAGGAGCTCCAGGAAGTGAAATGGAGATGAATCATGTGTTCAAGAACATGAAATTGAGTTAATAGAGTGGTGACCTTGAGGCAAGATCCTACCCAGAAAAGTTTAGGTTCTGGCTTGGCAGAACAAGCCTTTAATTCCAGGAGGCAAAGGCAAACAGATCTTTGAGTTTAAGGACAGTCTTATACAGAGCAGGTTGTAGGTGAAGAAAAGCTTAAGTCCAGGCATGGTGGTACACCCCTTTAAGTTCCAGCATTCACAGAAGACAGAGCCATGGAGATCTCTGAGTTCAAGGTCAATCAACAGAACAAGTTCCAGGACAACCAAGCTTAGGCAATGAGGGAGTTGGAAAACAGATAGCTGATGATGATATAATAGAACAAGGGGGGGCATGTTCCAGTCCCAACAAGCAGCAGAACTTGACAGCTTTGGCCACGTGGCACTGACTTTTGTGTCAAAAATACAAGGGACTACTGGATCAGTTGATACTAATTAGGTGAAGCTAAGAAATTAGTGGTGATTAAGAAGAGACCAGCATCATTGAGGTGAAATCTTCTTGGAAGTGTTTTAAGAGAACAAAGAAATTGTGTTCCAGAGGTAGCCAAGGTTGTACCTTGTGCTGCAGCTGAACTTAGTAATATTTAAGAATCACCCAGGAGGTACTGGCTTTGAAGGTATAAAGGGGACATGGAGAGCAGCTGAGGCGTGGCACTGTGAAAGTCCAAGGAAGGCCATTGGTGAAGGTTAAGACTCAGTTGCAGCTGATGGCCCAGGACTGAAGGGGTCATGCAAAGAAGATGAGGTTTGGAACTATGAAGAGAGCCTATGAGAGGCTATTGGTTGCAGCAGAAGATCCCAGTGTATTGGAGATGCCAGTGCCACAGGATGATCACCAAGAACAGCAGCAACAGTGAAGTGGAGTCAGCCAGAGTATAGAGTGCTACAGAGGTCAGAGCTGAAGAAGTGACAAAGCCCTTGGGAAGAGACCAGAAAATAATGTGTGGATCCCAGGCATTGAAACAAGATGCTGTAGTGTTGAGGTTGCCTTAGAGACCCCAAGATGTTCAAGATGCCAGAGCTGTGGGTTATCTGCTGAAAAAAGATGCTAACAGCCCAAGAGGAAGAAGTTTGTTGTAGTCAACAAAGATGAAAAAGGAGTTGGAGATCTGAAGATCACTTTGACATCAGACATGGAGATGCAGAGTTTATAGTTTCCTCAGCTGTTTTCCTGTTTTGCTTTGAAGATTACAGTTAAGTGATTGGATGAATCTAAGAAGAGATCTTGAACTTTGGACTTTTAATATTGTTGAGACTGCTATAGACTATGGGGACTTTGGAAGTTGGACTAAATGTATTTTGCATTATGCTATGTTTAGGTACAGGTCCCATAGACTCAAGTGTTTGAACAGGCCTATAGGGGCCAGGGAGTAGAATGTGATGGTTTGTGTATGCTTGGCCCAGGGAGTGGCACTATTAGGAGATGTAGCTTTTTTGGAATAGGTGTGTCACTGTGAGTATAGACCTTAATACCCTCATCCTAATTGCCTGGAGGTGTCCTCATAGCAGCTTTCAGATGAAGATATAGAACTTTCAGCTTCTCCTGTACCATGTGTGCCTGGACGCTGTCATGCTCCCACCTTGATGATACTGGACTGAATTTTGGAACCTGTAAGCCAGTCCCAACTAAATGTTGGTTTTATAGAAGTTGCCTTCGTCATGGTTTCTGTTCACAGCAGTAAAACCCTAAGACACCATTTAACTAAAAACATTATGAAACAACTAGTATAATTGGAGCAGAGGAGATAAGAAGGAATAAAATGCTTACAGTTAGACCTCAGCAATGTAGTATACATAAGTAAATCTATAATATACAGTTTATACACTATATAATAATGACTATAATATATAAGTTTTAAATTTTAAAGAGGATAAAAATCCTTATTTAAATGTGGGGAAAATTAGGATGTGAAAAGTCAAGATCACAAAAGAAAGCTGGGCACTGGAACTTGGTTCCATTTTATGTCTGTCTAGTCTATCATTGTAACAACATAATGCAAAATAAACATCTGAATTGCTAGAGACCTTC
>NC_045030.1:47407286-47415738 GCF_008632895.1 Mastomys coucha | reverse complement strand
CTTCTTTCAAATTAAAAAAAAAAAAGCTATTTTAATGTCAGCTATTTGTTCATGAACAATGAACAGGAAATGGCATGCCTTGTATCCCATTTCAGCAGTCACACAATAAGGGAATGCCAAAGGACTCATAGGCAAATCTTTAATTTTGAATTTATTAAAATGTAGCTATATCATTTGCTTCCCCTTCTACTCAATTCTGCAATGGCCATACCCACAAACCCAATCCCCTCCTAAATTTAGAGCCTTCCCTTATTTAATCTTATACATATGAATGAATAAACATAAGAATGTAAAGACATGTTGAGTCCATTCTGTGGTCCCTGCATGTATGTTTGTAGGGTTGTCCAGTTGGTATTAGATAACCAATCACGTGGCTCATTCTTCATTTTTTAGTTGCTTGTAGCTTTTTATCAAATGGTGGGTCCCTTGAGATTTCCCCCATCTAAGTAGGACCGTTCAATTGTGTTGATATTGTTGAGATTTGTTTAAACACTCATTTTCTTGAGAATTCATAGGTATAGCTTCCCTATTGTAGCTAAAAAGCTCTCAGAGCAGACTTCTGATTTGCTGGCTATTACAATCTTTCTATACCCTCATTGCAATGTTCCCTGAGCCTTAGGTAAGGGGGTTGTAGTATGGATGTATCAGTTGGTGCCAGGTACCAAAAGTCAATTTTTCTTTGCATGTTGACCATTTGTGGATTTCTGTAAGGGTCTTTATCTACTGCACATAGAAGCTTCTTTGATGTAAAGTAAGAGGTACAATTATATATCAGCATAAGGATAATTATGCAGAATAGTTAAGAATAAGGCCTTGGATCTTAGAAGAAAACAAACTCACTGCCATTTTCACAGGCAAACCTTATGAGACAGAATGGACAGGGTACTTTTACCTTACATACAGTACAAAGAAGAGTGTAATATATGTTTTCAGTGCATTGTATATGTGTGTGTGTGTGTGTGTGTGTGTGTGTGTGTAGTAAATAGTTTCCCAGAACACTAAAATGTTGGGAATATTTCTTAACTATTATTTCTCTAGCATCAGGATCAAGTAAAATCCTAACATTTTTAGTAGCTATCTGACTGAGTATAAAATTTATTGAGAAGTTCAACAATGAATTCTTCCAAGTTGAATGTCAAAATAGAACACCAGGAACAAAGAAAAGTGGTAAGAAAAAAAACTGAAATATACTAAAGGCAGCTACAGAGTTTTACAGTTTTGCAAAATACTGGCCTTGGTGGGCCGAGTGGCATTTCTTTGAAATTCATTCCACAAGATCTATCTTTGCAACACTGAAGGGGAAAAAATGATGCTTTCTAGTCAGTTTCTGCTGAATATATGACCATGTAAACAACACTCCATTGATTGATATGACACAATTTATAGCTTGTCCTGAACATTCTGTAGCCAAGTCCAGATAACAACTATAGCTTCACTTCTCTTGGATCCAGTTTCTTATTTGAAAATGGAGAGTTTGCTTTCAGCCCCTTAAGAGAATCCAGGAGGAAAATCCTTATGCAAAATAGATGTTGTTCAGAAATTATTCAGGCAAATACAGACACAGAAGCTATAGTTCTGAAGATCAAATAAGAAAGGTAAGTACATCCCTGCCAAATCCCTTTTTCCTTTCCTCTTTAACAGCTATTAAAACTTTGACAAACATTCTGGCATACCAGAACCAGCACATGTCTAAAGTTGTCCCCAGCTGTATCCGTTATGAGACCATGAATCCAGATCTGTAGTTAAGGGATAATAATTAGCCCATGCAAGTAACAACTGTCTTATTTTTGCAAAAGGTATATATTGCTGAAAAAAAGGTTGTAAAGTATGTTTGTAAGGCTTACCACTTAGGTACTTGCTGGGAATTCTGCTAAATTGAAGTAATTGATTCCTAGTTTTTACCTACTAACTTTAGAATGTTTTGACATGTGTATAACAATAGCAGGCTGCACTTAGAGAGCATTTATGATCTTAAAATACCCTAATGTATTTTATCTACATGTGAGTTTTATGCGGTGGCAGCTCTTGTTACCTCTGTCTTACTGTTAAAAACGAAAACAAGTGAAGGTTAAGTAACCTGATTTGCATAATGGTCAGAACCATGTACAGAACTGAGTTAGGGGCCCAGTTTTCTTCTTATTCTTATCTCAACGTACTTTGAGCCTCTTTTTTCTTTTATGTTTAGGGAAATTACTTTCTCCAGCCCAGTTGTTTAACTAATAGCTATCTTAATTATGCATCTTTGCACATAAAATCCAAATATGGACCCCTTGTACAGGAATACTTTGAAAATTTAAATTTTCAGCCCATGTATCTCCATTTGCTGAGCACATTTATTATAACACACATGCACACACCTTTATGAAATGTAAAATTAAGAACAGTGCAAAATGTACCATTTGAACTGCCTTTCATTGTGGACTGTACAGAAGAGAGGCAAAGGGAAAAAAAAACATAAGGGGAGAGGGTAGACTATTTTTCTTTGCTTTGTCTTTCCTGAGTAAAGAAATTTATGTAGTGATAAGTGCAAACCTTTAATGGCAGGTTAGCTTCTACATTTATTTAGGGTTTTGCAGATGTTGATTTCACAGACACAATCTGTGTCTGTTAAAAGTCACCAGAGAGGCTTCCCCAGCAGATGGGAATGAGTGCTGAGTCCCACAGCCAGACATTATATGGATAGAATCTAAATGGAGTTCTCCATCAGCTCCCTCCCTTCAGAGCTCAGAAAACCCCATAGAAGTGGGGAGGAAATACTGTAGTACTCAGAGGAGGACACCAAGAAAATATGTCCCTCTGAATCAACTAAGCGGAGGTCATATGGGCTCATAGAGACTGAAACTGCAAGCACAGAGCTTTTAATGGTCTGCATCAGATTCTCTGTGTATATGATATGGCTGTTAGCTTGGCCCTCTGTGAGATTCCTAACAGTGGGAGCTGGTGTATCTCTGAGTCCTTTGCCTATTCTCAGGGCTCTTTCCCTCCTATTAGGTTTCCTTGTCCAACCTCATTAGGAAGATACTTTTCCTTGTCTTATTTGTATCTTGTTCGGTGTTGTTTGGCTGTTGTCTCTTGGATGTCTGTTCCTTTCTGAACAGAAAACTGAGGAGGAGTGATTATGGGGAAGAGCGTAGGTGAGGAGGAGCTGGGAAGATTAGAGGGAGGATAAACTGGGTTTGAGATGTATAATATGAGAGAAGGAACTATTTTTATAAACAAATAAGTAAATAAACAAATAAATAAATAATCTGTAGGGAGAAAACCCTCTGTGGCACCAAATGAAAAGATTGTACAACTTGCACACAGGTAATCACTGTGCATTCAGATGGAACATAGTCCCACACTGTTCAGGTTCTTCAGTATTGGTTCATAGGACATATGGATATTAAAATGCACTCAAGCTGCTCTTTGAGCAAACCCAGTGTTGCAGTGTCTTTTATTTAAAGGATATCAGAGTCTAAGACACTGGTAAAATTGGGAATAATTCATATACACACAGTGAACCACATGAATAAAATAGTAGTAATGCACTAACAAAGAAAACATTGTTGAGAGCTTAACATTATTATTTTTAAAGATTGATGTCAAATTACAGTAAATGCTACCTATAATGATATATAGATGTTTCTATAACACAAGGTTTCAGAGGGCCCAGCTAGAGTGCTGCAGCTTGTTTTCAACTATATTAAATCACTTTATCAATATATTTCAGTTTTAACAAAAGCTATTCTAAAGCATAGTGGAGACCTGACTTCTAAAGCAGATTTATAAAATGGGTTCTCTATGCTAAAAGGCAAACTTCTTGAATAAAAAATTCATGCTAAATGTTCTTGGTCATATATGTTTAATATGTGATTCTCATTTCAGCTTAAGTATTATGTTATTTTTAAACCAATATGCACCTTTCCTGTGATGACATAATAAAATAAGTCTCTCTTATAGGCCTTTGACCTTAATATTCTATGTACCTCAACAAAGCTACGAGTATAGAATAACATAAATACCATCCCAGACTAGTGCTTCCAAAGCTGGGGAATCTTCCTACACCATCCTCATAATTTTATAGGCTTTTAGAAAAAAATCAACTCATTGTAGAATTTATCACCCATGTGTATATCTGACTCTATGGATTATCCACTCGTATTTCAACTTACGTTATTGCTACAGAAATAGCAACTATTGGCCAACATTTTCATGAAGTCATTTTATTCAAGTTATTTGCAATTCTACTTTCAAAATGAAGTCTTGCAGTTTCATTGTTAAACACAAGATTAACACACAATATTGAATAACCAATTTGGGAGCTTTTCCCTGAGAAAGACTATTCCCCCTCTCACTTGTCTTTGCTTGCCTGTAGTTCTTTTCAAGGATTGAGGCCCTATGAGATTTCCCCTTTCCATGTTATCATGCATATTGATGGCATCCCTGTTTGGGTCCTTTTTAGACAACCATGTGGATGAGACTTTATGGGTGTAACATCTCTAATATTTCTAGGAGATGAATTCTCAGAGCACTCTTCCTGTTCCTCTGGCTCTCCTAACAATTCCATTCCCTCTGCTGCTTTGATCACTGATGCCAAAGGTCACCCCTGAAATAATACATAATAGACACATGTAACTACATAATATAGACTGAATAGGTTATATGTCTATATTAAGGAATGTTTGTGTATATGTGTGTGTGTGTTTGTGTGTGTGTGTGTGTGTGTGTGTGTGTGTGTGTGTTACCTGTAACACAATCCTAAAAATAGAGATCTTGATCTGAGTGAGAGTAAGGCACATAGGGGTCTGGAGAGATAAAAGGGAAATGATGTAACTATAGTTTAACTTCAAAAATGAAAGATACTTTGAAAAATCAGAAATATATATTTCTACTTGTATCTTAGTAACTGCATAGGAAATAATCATATATATATGTGTGTGTGTGTGTGTGTGTGTGTGTGTGTATGTATGTACGCACATATATGTATGATTTGCTTTGCCTCTATATTTCTTATATTAGGCATTTGTATTTGTTTCTTTATCTTTCTTCTGCCACCTATCTTCCCTTTATCCTTTGGCTGGCGTTTTTCTGTCTTTGTTATATATCCTACTGAAGTTGTCTTGTTCAGATTCACACACAGGTACCATCTTTCTTACTTAGGCTTGGAGAAGGAAGAATAAATTGAAATGTTGGGTTGACAGAGAAATTACACCTGACCACATCAGTCCTCTTTTAAAGAAATTGGAAGGCAGCTAAAATTAAAAGCTTAGTATTCAGAAACACAGAAACCTTTGATTTTAAATGTTATGTCAATTAAGTTTATATTTAACAGTGCTAAGTACTGTAGAGCGTTAACAAATGAAGCAGAAATCACAGTTGTTACCCTTAAGGAGTCTGGTTAAATAGGAGAGCTGAAAAAAAAACATGCATACAGGTACCCTCTATGCAAAATAGCATGCAGCTAACTGTTATATAGAAATAGAAGTAAGATGATTAAGTATTTAAAGGCTTAAAATGAAAAAAAAATATAAAGGGTAACTCTTTTGCAGTAGTCTTAGCTAGACCTTGGAAAACAACATGGATTCAGTCCTGATAATTACATCTATAAGAGAATGGAACAGTAAGTAGAGTCAGAGGGAAAAATGCAGTTGCTAAAAGTCTACATAGTATGTATGTAATAAAGCGATACTGGTACTAGATGGAGACAGTTTGGCAAGCAAATGAAAAACTAAAGAGTATAAGTAGGTAAAGGTCCATGTAAGGCATTGTTTTCACAAGGAGATCTGTGCTTTGAAGACAAAGAATAAGTAGCCAATAGAGAGGGAGAGACTGAAGATGCTAGTAAGAGATTGTGAAGGGACTGAAGTCCTAGAGGGAGCACATGTGAAGAGAGAAGCCTTGGGGATAAACTAGAGTATCAAATACTAGTGTGCTATACTAGTAAGAAAGACACATGATGTATTTTTAAAAAATAAGAAATGGGAACTCAATAATGAAGGCACTATAAATGCTCAATAAATGCTATCACTTATTTTTATTATTCTTATTATTGCTATTCTCTGAAATGAGTTTTGTCTGTGAAAAAATGCTAATTTCATATTATTGAATTTCTTCTAGTTCCTAAATTGTACATATCAAAGGTTAGAGCAACATGACAACAAATGAAAATCAATACCTGTGAAAGCTGCCTCTCTGACTGGAGGCCAGGTATTACAAGTTATAAAACTTCCTCACTGCTCTCAACTACATGATAAATTGATAATCATCTAATTGTTAATAAATATCCAGTTAGATGACATCAAGAATTTCAGCAGTTGTTAAGTGTTCTGTATACTTTACCTTCCACATACTCTAAGGCAAATAGAAAACTAGAGTGAACTCCTGCCACCACATCAAAGTCCGGAATAATACAATTTTTGACAGCTTACCATCTACATAACAGTATCTGATATTACATATGAAATGTAGAAAATAATTGTCCCTCTGGGTACTTTCTTCCATTAATAATTTGTAAGAGTACTGAAAAGAGAGAAAGTAGTTCAGCTTTCTAAGTATCACCTACAAACCACCCAGAAATACATGAAAATTCTTTAGATATTATGCCATAGTGTGTGTGTGTGCGCACATGCGCATGCACGCGCGTCACATGCAAATGTGCCCTGTCAATTATATCTCTTAACTATAGTTCTGTAACAGTTATGTTGACATATAATTTATACAACCATACAATTTATTCCTTTTAAATTCACAATCCAGGGAATGTTAGTATGTTCATAGTTGTTTGCCGTCACTATTACTTAGTACTTAAACATTTTTATCAATCTAAAGAATTATAAGTATTGTACAAAACTCTTATATAACAATTATCTTCACAAATTCCTATGTTTTTACATAAATAGATTTATGTGATATATAATCATTTGAGTACAAACATTCTCACTGAAATGTTCTCATAGTTCTCGTAGTTAATACAGGTCATACTTAGTCTTTTTATGGATGAATAACACTCCATCAAATGAATATACCAGATTCTGTTCAGCCATTCATTATTTGAGAAACATTTACATAGAATTTAATTTTTGGACTACTATGACTAATTCTGCTATAAATATGAATGCACTTATTTTAACTGTTCTTATTATTTGAGTATTTGGTAGACAATTATATTGTGCCTTGAACAAGGGTTCTTTCCATTCCTCCTTTTCCAATAATATCTTAATCCATCAACCACTTTTACATCCTGATCTCATGTTCTCTTTTGTTAAGCCCAATAAATCTATTTAGCACCAATTATATGTGCATGGGTGTAGAACCAATCTATTGGAGCATGGGTAGGCTTTCAGGGGCCACATCCCTCAAGAAAACTGAATCTTTCTCTTCAAGCAGCCATACATTTCTAATAGCTCCTCAGCAAAGTATGGTACTTCATCAACCCCTCCCAAATCCATGCTAAGATTTTGTCTGTCTTGATTGTCTTGTGCATATTTATTCACAGCAAGCAGTGATTTCGTGTGTGTAAAAACCCTGTCATGTCCATACAATACAGTCTTGGTGAAACTTTTTACTAACTATGGGCCCTATAATGGTTCAACCACCACCCCTTCATCAATAATCTCTATTGTATAAAGTGCAATACTCCATAATCTAATATTCTCTAAAGGTTTACCTGTTGTGAGGTTTTCTATTAATTTCCATCTATTACAAAAAAGAAGCTTATATGATAAAGGTTGAGAAATATAATAATCTATGGGCATAAAGATAAGAACTTAGGGGGTCAATTGTTGCTGAATCAGTTTAGCAAAATTAAATAATTGGATCTCCTCCTAGGATCTAGGCAGCTGTAGGTATTGCAATTAATTAAGGATATAAAGCAAGATTTCATCTTTTGTAGTAGGGGCTTTAAGTCAAGTGAGAAAGTGGTTGCTTACCCCCATCCTTCAATGCCACTGTTCTACAAGCTGGGTTATATGGTCAGGCCCGTCATTATTTTAGTATTATTGCAAGATTCAAAGCTGAGTAAGACTGTTTATAACTTTTCTCCTCCAATCGCTTATAGAGAACATTCCAGCACTATAAAATCAGAACAAAATTTATTTACAAAAAAATTAAGAAACCATTATAAAAGAATTGTGTTTCATTTGATGCGTTATCAATACACAAATATATAATGAAAATATCATTCCAACTAAGCCATTCAATTAAAAGACAGAGTTTTAACAATGTAATTTTATCATAGACCATATACATATATAAAGAAAAACTATATACTTTATGATATAAACTATTCTGATAGGTTATAAATAATTTCCATTTATGGACCTAATCTTTTAGACATGTACAGTGATATGTTTGCCAAGTGCAAACTTAATTAATGGATTTTAAACACAGTGATCTATTATCAACATCAGAAAGACAAAGGGGTTTTGTTTAGAAACATATAGTATTCTCTTTGATTTCTCAAATGTCTAAG
>NC_045030.1:47404431-47407276 GCF_008632895.1 Mastomys coucha | reverse complement strand
GGTCCTCTCCTCCTATTGATGATCGAAAATATGCTATTCTTAACAACCAATTGTCCCATTACTATTTGTTTTATTTTTGAAACAATAACTACATTTTCTCTTTCCCTTTCCTCTCTTCAAACCCTCCCATATACCCTTCTTTGATCTCTTTCAAATCCATGGCCTCTTTTTTCCTTAATTGTTATTACATGTACATTCAAATAGAACTTTCTCAACCTGTTTAATGTTAGTAGGTGTGTTTTTAGGGCTGACAATTTGATATTGAATAACCAAGTGATGTGCGTTTTTATCCACAGTTTACAATGCGTACTATGTGGGGTCCATTTCTCTCCTTCTTTCTCCTACCCATTTTGCAAATATATAATACATGCAAAAATATGTTTAATAGACAATCTGGACAACCTCTTTTGATGAAATAAGAGTTAGGTGTAGAGTGGGACTCTGTATTAGAGTGTTTACCTTGCATGTGTAGGTAGAAATGGTAGATTTTGCTTATTTCATTTAATATCTTTGTAGTTTTAGATTGTGGGAAATAAAGATATATTTTGCATCTCTATTTTTCTCTAAGAACTATTATTCTACATTTTACAAAGATTTATTAATGTAAAAATACTATATTCAAAATACCATAAATATGGTACTTAAACCATCTCACATATAATATGAACAATTATTCCTTCAAAATGTTGAATATTCAGTAGGATGAAATGAAGAATAAATATATTCTTAGTACATGGTTCTTTTCCTTGGAATACAATGCTTAGATACTTCTCAGGGAATTCTTAAATGCCTTTATGAAATGTTCATGTTTCTGTTAATACAAGTACAGTACCATTTAACCTAGCGAGTTTTTTGTGAAGGTCCTTTTAAGGAAACACATGTCCAATCTTGTACCAACATCCAATTGAGTTTTTATTTTCATATATTGAACCACAATAGGATTAAGATCTATCATAGCATATTAGGTAAGAAAACTATATACATATGTCCAGAATATAGTTATTACCCTACATTATAAAACAGTTTTCATAATAATCACATTGTTAGTGTTCAAGTATATGTCTAGATATTTAAAACCTTGGTTTAGGAGACACAGTCACAGCAAACATGCCCATCATAATTTTCATGCCATATTTTTTTTGCCCTCAAGGCAGTTTGACCGTTTCTTGTTGAACAAAGCTACTTTCACTTAGTGTGCCATCCTTCAATGTCACTTACCTGCCTTTGGTTTTTCCAGCTCAGCAGTTGATTCCTGTGTTGCAGCCTATAAAGAGAGTGTTTAGCTCAAACTAAATTGGTGGATATTGGTAAGACTGTGATAACTACAACACTTCACAGTATGAAATAATTCATGGCTCTATGAATTTCATTCCCCATGTGTACGAGGAAAAGCATTCTGTTACCAGAGAGTATGCTCTTCTTGAGCCTTTTGTTGTGCTTCAAGAAAAAAAATGATCAAGTGATCATTGAAACATGAACAATACAAGGGCATAGCTTATCATTCTCTTGGTGGAAATTGGTAGAGAATCAGAATGTTATATTTGCTCTTTGCTGTTTCATTTGCCTTTATTAATCTCGTATGTTTTTCACAAAAAAACACAGTTTGAGTTATTTTCATATATATTTTTTCTGTAGTTTTCCACTCTTTTGAGTTACACTATTAAAAATGAATATTAATTCATTTTATCACATTTATTCACAATTTATGGACTGAAATACATAACAAATTTTGAGAGAGAATAAAATGGAGAAGGTAATTTAACAGTGTATCTTGCCAACAGGAAGCTACTTCTCTGTCTGCTACACGAGGCTCTAAGAGGAAAGATGGTTAGGAAATTTCTCATCTGTAAATTATGAGAATTTCTCTTCTCTAATACCACTAGATTAATTTCTTTTATTTAAATTATGGTCCACTTGTTTGTCCATGTATTTTTACCTCTACTCCCTTAGCTTAACTTTAACCTCTTAAATGAGGACACCATCTTCTTGTAAAGTTACTTTCCTAAGTTATGGATGCATATGTACTCAAGATGTACAGTGGTGAAAAGAACCAGGAAACTCCAACAGTAGGACTTCATGAGCTTCTTTTGATTTAATAAATAGCACTAAAATATCATTATTATGTGATGCATGATGCTCTACAGTGCAGAAAGAGAAGTTGTAATATTAGCTAAGGTTTCCATATAAAGGTTTATGTCCCTCAACCAGTTTTGTACAGAGATTTAAAAATGAGTGCATTTATTAAAGACAATTCATGAAACCCCAAAATTGTACTGCTTGACCCTAGAACAATTTGAATTGTTTTATATTTATAATATTGTTTGCATGACCCAATGGTGCATTTTAAGAAACGATAAAAGCTTCTAATGAGGATAGCTATTGGATAAACTGAATATTAAGTTAGGAGCAAAAATGCACACATAAATATGGTCTATTAATCTCCTGCCCATTGAAGGTATTTATTGCTTCTAAACCCTTAAGAGTTAAATTTATAATCCACCCTTTGGGAACCAAATTGCTCCGTCTTACACAGAAAAAAGTAACTTTCAGTGAAAAATAACAGACGCTGTTGGTCATTTATTATCTCAAAGGGTGTATTTTATTAGAAATGTCAATTCCACAAAATTATGTGTCCTGTAATACGTAATTATGTTCAAAATTGCATTTGAAATCTATTATTAACAGTTAACAGTGAACATTCTTAAAATAGTTATTACTCTTGGCCTTAACACAAAAAGCAATAATGTAGGTATTGTAGGGAGTTAAAAGCTGCAAGGCACTGGCCTCGGAATAAAGTCACTGCAGGTGTGTTTCTTAATGGGCTGTTAATTTTATGTCAGGTGAA
>NC_045030.1:47397526-47404314 GCF_008632895.1 Mastomys coucha | reverse complement strand
AAAAAAACCAAAACAACAACAAAAACAAAAATAAACCTCCATGGGAATAAAGAATCCCTGTTTAAATTGGAAGCAAACCAATTCTCTTTCCTCCTTTTATATTCCTTCCCTCCCCACTATCACATGATGTAGTTAGTAGTCCATAGAAAGGTATATTAATCTAGCACATTAAATAAAGTTACTCTTGTTCAAACTAAACATATGCCCCTCACAGACCAGGTACTTCTGGGTTTCATATATTTGGCTATTAGTACTATCCAAATGATTCAAACTCACAATCATGGTGTCAGTTTAATATTTCCTTTGCCTTCACAATTATTACCTTCATTTCTCAGGTATTGACAAGAGAACAATGCAACATCAGCACCACTTGGAGTCCTGTAAAAGTGACTCACTTCAAACATACAGATTCAGTGATTGTGTTTGAAGACTCTTCTACTCAGTTACATTAAAATTTGATAAGCTCTGCTTTGAAATCTTCTATATTGTTCTCATATCTCCCTTCTACTTTCCACCTATACTAACTTACCTTTCACTGAAATGTACCTTTTCTACAGAAGTTATTTGTGTTTTACCTAAATTCGAGTATTTGTGCCATTTCACCTGAATCAATGATCTGTATTTCCTATGTTGTTTTTGTGTCTTCTTCTAATTCTGCCCTACATTGTGCCTCAAGACTAGACTATCTAATATGCCCAAAACTCTTGCATGATGGGAAATTACTATACCTCTAACCTATACCCTAGCCCTTCCCTCTATTAAAAATTTTAATGATATTTGTGAAAGAGTTAAATTGTCATGACCCTACAGAGATATTAATGATCATTTCAAAGGAGGCATGTTGCCAAATAAAAGTTATAGTACACGATATGAAATATTACCCTTCCAGTTGTTGATCAGAGATAACATGGAGACCCCCCCAAAGCAATCCAGGCTATTGCCATCAATTGTTGTTACCCAGCAGAACATGATGGTGTGATCTTATTGCTAAATTCACCATAAGCCTTGCAAATAAGATGTGGAGAAATCAAACAGGTACTGACCTGAAAGTGTCCTTGTTTCCTGAAAGTGTCCTTGTTTCCAATGTATCTGAAAGATGATATATAGTCCACCAGGAGAGAAAAATCATCTGTCTTACTCAGCCGTCAACCTGGGAACCAGAATACTGACAAACCTAGCAATATATGTGAATGGGAACAATAGTGGCAAGAATGCAATTGTGTGTGTGGGGGGGGGGAGTTAATCAACTACTTTCTGATTTTACCTAGGGACAACTCCCAAACAGGAAAAGGATGCATATCACTATAAATTTGATGAAAAGCCAAAAGCTGATGAGCTCATAGACTCATCAGTGTACCTACTAGGATTGTTTAATAAATGGACATAGTATCACAAAATTCCATCTAAATATGTACCCTAACACTTATAGATTATTGCAAATGTAACTCTCAGGACTCATCAGATACTCATCTTTGCACAGTAGGCAGTGGTGAACACAAAATTTCACAACTGGTCAAAACACAAAGAACAAGTGCCTATGGTATACACATCCATGGATAGACCACCTGTATCATATTCCTCTCTTAAAGGGCTCGGAAAAGATCATGGGAGATAGTTCAAAAAGATTGTCAGAATCAGAATTAGGGGATTCCAGTGGTAAAATGGTGTTCTTATGGCCATGCAGAACTTAGGTACTCATGAACTCACAGCAGCTGTGGTAGCCTGCACAATATCTGCACAAAGTCAACCCAATCTTTCCAGTGTTAAGAGGAAGAGAGTCAAAAACCACCTCTAGTTGAGGAGTTAGTAACAGGTGATGGCTTCTGGAGTAGGGCAAATCAGTTATCTTTTTTTTATTGTTTCTATAATATTTTCTTTATTTACATTTCAAATGTTCTCTCCTTTCCTGGTTTCCCCTGTGAAAACAACTCCTATCCCCTTCTCCCTTCCCCGCTTACCACCCCACCCTCTCCTGATTACTGGCCCTAGCATTCCCCTACACTGGGGCATAGAGTGTTCCCAGGACCAAGGGCCTCTCCTCCCATTCATGATGGACTAGGCCATCCTCTACTACATATGCTGCTGGAGCCATGAGTCCCACCATGTGTACTCTTTGGTTGGTGGTTTAGTCCCTGGGAGCTCTGAGGATACTAGTTAGTTCATATTGTTGTTCCTACTATGGGGCTGCAAACCCCTTTGCAAATTCATCTGGAATAACAAAAAACCTAGGATAGCGAAAACAATTCTCAACAATAAAAACTTCTGGTGGAATCACCATCCCTGACCTCAAGCTGTACTACAGAGCAATTGTGATAAAAACTGCATGGTATTGGTACAGTGACAGGCAGGTAGATCAATGGAATAGAATCAAAGACCTAGAAATGAACCCACACACCTATGGTCACTTGATCTTAGACAAAGAAGCTAAAACCATCCAGTGGAAAAAAGACAGTATTTTTTTTTTTTTTTTAAAAATGGTGCTGGCTCAACCAGTGGTTAGCATGTAGAAGAATGCAAATCGATCTGTTCTTATCTCCTTGTACAAATCAGTTATCTTTAATGGTATGATCCCTAGTAGGATAAGCATGCTCTGCTGTATGAAAACTTGTATGTTTCCAGGACCAACCATTTGCTATTGGAAAACCAGTTAGTATGCTCATTCCTAGAGAAGACATTTCCTCTCACTCTCAATATCCCTTCATTGCCTATAGTTTCTTTGTGTGGAGTTGAGACCTCATGGACTTTCTCCCATCTATGTTGTCATGTTTATTGTTGAATAACCTTTTCCGTCTCATCTTTAGGTAGTCATGTTGGTGAGACTTTATGGGCATAATAAGCTCTATTATTACTAAGAGACATAATCTCACAGAAGACCCCCTAAACCTCTACCTGTGAGAATCATTTTTTCACCCTCTTCCACAGTACTCTCTGTTATATTTTCTTTGGCACAAGTAAAGAGCATTGCTAGATAAGTTGAAATATTTGATTTGAATCATATATGCATTTTATAAAAAGAATTATGTATATTATAGGTTTCCTTTTGATAAATAACCAATATGATTCCTTGTGGGTTTTTCAGATATTCTTACTGTTCTATGCTAACTTTACTAATCAAATCCTTTTGACTAGTTCTAAAAGCAGTATGAACAATGAGTCATTATTTCTTTCCAGCCCTATTTAGAACTCTTCCTTATATATGCATATCCCACAGCTTTAGGATCACAAGTTTTTAACACTGTGTATTAGTGCAAGCTGATTCAAAGTCTCATGTTCAATAACATGTCCCATAATTACCATTTTATGACTCATTCATCCCCATATTTATTAAATAATTATATATTCATCATTTGTGTGTGTGTTTGTAAAATCTTTACATACACTCACATACATTTACTAGATATTGAAGATAAAGTAATGAACAGTGCAGCTCTACTCCTTGTCCTTAAAATGCTTACTTCATATCCTGGAAAAATAGGCAATATGTAACATATACATAAAATATGTAATGTGATGGGTAGTAATTACTACAAGAAAATAAAAGGCAATAAAAAGCATAAAAAGGGTATTATAAATATAAACCAAATACTTTTTCTTCCTTTGAATACCCATAGCATTTCCTTTCCTTTACAATGTGGTTACTTTCATATTTGTCCCATTTATTCAGTGATTTTCAAAACTCACCAAGACCAACAACTGTATCTTACTCGTGTCTCTCATTCCTGCAGCTATAAAGAGAATGAGTGTTCAGTAAATACTTCAAAGTAATCATGCTAGACAAAATAAATGCAGTAGGAGTTTAAGATAGAAATTGGCATAATGGTTGGTCAGAAAAGGCCCCTTAGAAGATATTTAATATGAGCAATACCTTGAAAGATACAGGGAGAAAAAAAATGCTGTGTAAGTTGTTTCAATACATTTATTCTTGAAAAGCTAAAGAGCATTGCTTTTTAAATGAAGATTAATTATATGTATAATTCTCTCTTTTTAAAACAGTGTTCCAGAAGGGACGAGCAATTGATACTGGGGAAGTTGACATTGGAGCCCAGGTCATGCAGACCATTCCACCTGGCTTATTCTGGCGTTTCCAGATTACTATCCACCATCCTATATATCTGAAATTCAATATTTCTTTAGCCAAGGACTCTCTGCTGGGAATTTATGGCAGAAGAAACATTCCACCTACACACACTCAGGTATTTGATATAATAGGTATTTTCTTAAATCCTCTTAGAGGGTACTATATCAAGCACTTCACACTTCAAATGTTGTGATTTGTGAATACTGTAGGACTCAAAGATGAAGGCAAAAAAATCTTTGTAACAAAAACATCTAAACTAATCACACTTTAATGAAAACACAGCACCGAGAAATAAAGAATAGCATTTAGGAAAACACATTCAGAAAAGATAGTCTAAGGAAACATTCTTTAAATTCAATCTCTGCTTCCTACAAAAGGATCATGATGAATCTCTCTGCTCTCTCATTTTAGAACTAGAGTCTGTACTTTCCCCCTGCTTTTGTATAGCCTTTCACTATTATCCCAATGACAGTATGGAAATCAACCAGAACATATTGGTTTTATCTTATATACAGAATTTTTTCTATAAGTGATCATTTACAGGATTTCAAATATATAAAACTTCTGCAGTTTCCATAGCCTATTTATAAACAGATACCATATTTCTCATGTTTCTCTTAAGCTATTTTTTTCTACATTAATCCATTAGTAGCACTGCTCTATCCAAGATGTAATTAGAAAGAATTTAAACACTCAATCTACCCTTCCCCCAACAAGGATGGCTAGAGTCAAAACTTTTATCTTCTGGCCAGTCAAGGATAGTAAAAATGCCATTCAAATGTGAATCACAAAACATAAGGACATGTAAAACAATATGTTTACCAAATGATTAGAGGGGAGAGGCTAGCCTTTGAATATATAACTATACACTCATAAAGAAAACGAGTTGTGATAATTATTGACATTTGTAATTTTCATTTATTTGGGTTTTTTTGAACTGTAAAAATTTGTTAACAAGGTCTCATGTCTGAGCAAAATATGCTATCAAGTATCTTCTCTTAGATACTTTCATAAAATGTCAGGATCTTATACATAATCCTCAAAATCATTTCTATTTTTTGAGATTTTGCTTCTAAACAATTTTTTTTATTTTAAACAGTCCCAAACTGAGAAGTTCACAACATTTATAAGTAGTAAAACGATTTCAAAACTAACAAATTCCTTTGACTTCAAATATACTTAAAAAGTGGTAAATTTCTTTTACATTTTGCCAACTTTCTGAGCAAAGAAATACATATTGAATAAGTCAGTGAGAATTAAGGATGGTTATATGTCCAGAAGTACAAAGTGGTTCAAGTTCATATTTGTGTTTGTATTTTTTTCCAGTTTGATTTTGTGAAATTAATGGATGGCAAACAACTGGTCAAACAGGACTCTAAGAGCTCAGATGACATCCAGCACTCACCAAGGAATCTGATCCTAACATCACTTCAGGAGACAGGTTTCATAGAGTACATGGACCAAGGACCTTGGTATCTGGCCTTTTACAATGATGGAAAAAAGATGGAACAAGTATTTGTGCTAACTACAGCAATTGGTAAGCTGCCATGGCTGTTATTTGAATTCACAGTATAGCTCTAGAAAGTCACTGGTGGTTTAAGTATTTGGTTACTCACATACTGTTGCTTCTACCTTGAAGTTATTTTTCAATAAATGTCACTATGAGTAACATTTTATTTTTGTTCTCATTGTTGTTAAAACATTGGTTAAGATTTTTTTAAAGCTCTCCAGTATTGCTAATATTCTAAGACACTTGTCATGAAGTCCTTTATAAGTTCTTAAAAAATATATTCCTTTGATAATATTGTTTTAGAAGAATGACTTCAGAGATGAATCTTTTTTTTTCTACAACATGTCGATTTTTTTTTTAGATATTTTCTTTATTTACATTTCAAATGTTTTCCCCTTTCCTGGTTTCCTCTTCAAAAAACCCCCTATTCCCTCCTCCTTTCCCCTGTTCACCAACCCACCCTCTCCCACTTCCAATTTCTGGCCCTGGCATTCTCCTACACTGGGGCACAGAGCCTTCACAGGACCAAGGGCCTTTTCTCCCATTGATGACTAACAAGGCCATCCTCTGCTACATATGCAGCTGGATCCATTAGTCCCACCATGTGTACTCTTTGGTTGGCAGTTTAGTCCCTGGGAGCTCTGGGGGTACTAGTTAGTTCATATTGTTCCTCCTATGGGATTACAAACCCCTTCAGCTCCTTTGGTCCTTTCTCTAAGATGAATCTCATAAGCAAAAATATCTCTGTTAAACCAAGCCCAAAAGCTTGCTCCTATAATACCAGTGACATAAAATATAGGTTTGTACATTCATGAATTACATGAGCTTAAAAGGAAATTCAAAGCCAATCTTGGCAAACCAATGAGTACCTATCTTAAAATATAAAATGTATTAGAGGGTATAGCCTGGTGACAGAACAATTACCTAACATGTATGATTCATTCTTAAAGTTCTATCCCCAGTATAAGAATGGGAAATAGGAAATAAAGACCTTGTTAATTGGTTTGATTATAAAATAAGAGCAAATAATTACTTCTTAAAATTGAAAGATTGGCATCAATACAATTCTTTAGAGCAATTGATTCTCAAACCTCTAGAGGCTTCAAAATACAAATTAAAAATACTTAGAGAAGACATAGTACTACCAGAAGACCCAGCTATACCACTCCTGGGCATATACCCAAAAAATACTGCAACATG
>NC_045030.1:47384066-47395443 GCF_008632895.1 Mastomys coucha | reverse complement strand
TACTTTTATTTTATTTTTTTTACTTTTTTCAGACAGGAAACTGGGAAAGGAGATATCGTATGACATGTAAATAAAGAAAACATCTAATTAAAAAATGAGGGAAAAAAAGAGTACTTAGAGAAGAATACTGAGAACAATAACTTAAGTCATCCATGCCTCCTTCTTGGGTTTCTTTAAGTCTGATAATCAAATGGGTCTTTCAGTGTGCCTGTGGCTTTTTAAATTGAGTTCTTTCTAAATACAATGCCTAGTATTCACCATCGGCCCTCCTTAGTCTGAAATGTCTCAGTCTTTTGTCATGTTTTCTCAGTAAACACAACTCCCCTGACCCTTTGTGTGAATAAAGCTAAGCTCTTTAGCAATTTGGGAGTCCTTGGGGAAAACAACTTGTTGGCACAGCCTTGTAGTGTTTGAATTTTCACAAAACGCATGTCTTTTAAAAGAAGAGAAAATCTTTTACAGCTGTCAGTTCTCTATACAACTCTCTATTTTATCCTTTAGTTAACCTGTTCAGCCATATGTTTCGGAAGATGTGTTGACTGTTAATAAATAGACCATCTGCTCTTGATAACAATTATGTTCTATTTTTACTTGATGCTGAAGACCTTGAGAAAGTAAAAAAAAAAGTATTCTAGCCATAAGACTATTGTTTTTTTCTCTAAAGTATTAGAAAAACAATAAAAATCATATTGAGACAAACTCCATTGACCTTACATCTCCAAAATACATAACATTCTTATTAAAATTAAAAAATTATACATTTTTAGTTACATCATTATTTTATCACTAAAAGTGTATCCTTAAGTGACTACAGTGAAAAATGAAAACATAATTTTTATATGATTACTATTAAATTATAACACTAATTTAGGAAAATTAGAAGATATAAAATATCTGTGAATATTTTTTCTCTTCCTTTTGATTTAACCTGTCATCTCAAATTGTAAATACTAGCCAAGCTATTAACCTGTTAAAAACTATTAGGACTATAAACTATGCTTGGGGGCTTTTTATATTTACCTAATTTCATCCCCAAAGAAACTTAACCTTTCATATCATCATCCAGATATGAAGCCATCAGTTTCATATAAGCAAAATATTTGCATTTTGCATATGCAAGCCAGTTTCTTTTGATATGTTTTATAAAGCCAAGGATGTGTTTTGTAGATCAAGTTATCGTTCAGTGGGAGGCATTGCTTCAGGAGGCCCATGCTGAAGCATCCCTCCCCTGAGGTGCCAGCCATATGATGGCTCTAATATAAAATAGAGTTTATTTGGGGGTATGGGAAGGGGAGTTGAGAAGGGAGAAGAGAGGGAGGGGGGAGAGATTGAGAGAAGGTTGGCCAGGAACATATTAGGATGGAGTAAGGAGAGAAGAAGAAAAGGGGAGAAGGGGTCAGAGAGAGAAAAAGGGCAGAGAGAGTCCAAACATTCTTTATTACAGCAAGCAAGCCAGGCCTGCCTGGCTATTGCTACATACCTGTTGGGCACAGCCTTGAGGGAATGCTAATATCTTTACTTTTCTACTTGTTTAATATTAGAATCAAAAGACATCATCTTCCACCCTCATTTCATTAAAGAAAGCTCAAGGAGGCTGGAGAGATGGCACAATGATTAAGAATACTTATTGCTCTTGCAGAAGAATTGGGTTCAATTCCCAGTAGCCCCATAATTGTTCCCAACCACCCATAACTCAAGTTCCAGGATACGCCCTATTTTGTCTTCCGAAGACACAAAACACAGACATGATATAAATACATGCATGCAGATAAAACACTCATACATAAAATAAAATAGATAAAATAACAACAAAATTTAAGTTCAAGTAAATTTCCCCAAATAATCAAAAGCATCTAAGTCATTTACTCTAAAGTATGCCCATTATTTTTTATATTTTTATGCCTTGTCTTAACAACAGTGAAAGGGTGTTTCTGTAATTCATAAACAAAGAATTGTATTGTTCAAAACCCATGAAGCATCTGAATCAATTTCAAATTATTTAAATATTCTCTAAAATGGAAACAATAACTCTTCTCTTGTCTTTCTTATGCCCAGGGAAGAATTCTATTACATCAGTCACAGGCTCTGTAATTCTATAGTAAACTATTTAAATTGAACTTCTCTTAATGTTTCAGTGTCGAAGTACTTGCAGATTCACCTAGGGTGCTTGATAGATGATTGCTGGACAGAATCAGGAGGTTCAGAACTGAAGTCCATGTTTCTGTGTTACAGGTGTCACACAATGATTTTACTGATCCAAAAACTCATGGGCCACACTTAAAATGCATTTCTCAACCTTCAATGTAGCTACTCATCCTCAATGTTCAAGCAAAGATACCATGACCACCTCCTAGAATCGCTCTTTTGTATTAGAAATATTTTTTCTAAGTGAAGGAGGGTTTTTTATTTTAAAAGGAAAAAAAAATAGTGAAATGATTTTACTAGACCAGAACTAGGAGAAAAGCAAGAAAGCAAGCAAGTACAGGAGGAAGGAAGGAAGGAGGGAAGGAAGTGAAAGGAGAGAGAAAGAAAAAGAAAGAAAGAAAGAAAGAAAGAAAGAAAGAGAGAAAGAAAGAAAGAAAGAAAGAGAGACAAAGGAGGAAAAGAAGAGAAAAGAAAAGAAAAGAAAAGAAAAGAAAGAAGAGAACAAACAAATAAAAAGAAAATCTCAGGTCAAAATTGCTCAGTATAGAATTTTTTATAATTTATTATTTAAAGTAATATTTAATTTTAAATATATTTTGATCATATTCTTTCCCTCCCCCAAGTCCTTTCAGATTCTTTTACCTTCACTACACATATAACTTTAATTTCTTTCTTAAAAAACAAACAAAAATCCAATACAACAAACACAGAGACATGTCATACCAAGATTGGCACATTGAGCACCTGATTCTTTATAGACCTATAAACAAATTATCATTATATACAAATATAATTGTAAACTATAAAAATTAATGTTATCTTCCAAGACTGACATTTGTAAATCAGTTGTTTTCAGAAAAGTTATATAAAACTTTCTAAGTTATTTTCTGCACTTTATGGGTACCTTCAAAGCCATTCTGCATTCCTGTGAAAACTATTTTGTAAGAATGGATTTAAAAGAAATCAGTGGCAGAGAACTGGCATTTACAGTCAAGAAGGCATTACTCAACAAAATACTTAGGTTCAAATGCTTTTAGTGGTGGTGAATTTAATATGAACACTTACTTTAAAAGCACTCCATTGTCACTTATTAATAAAAATAAACTACTGATTATTATATGTAACCTGTCAAGATAGTATATTAAATAGTCCATGTTCTAGAGAAGAAACTGTATTTGCTATAACATAAATATGAAAAATAAACATAATCTTTGTCTTCTTGGTTACATTTTAAAATCTTTTTTGCTTTTCAGAAATGTCTTATGATTCTCATACCATTTCAGTTTTAAAAAATATCTTTAAGAATAAAATTTATGTGGACCCTTTATCCACTTTAGAGATGAGTTGGTTTTTGCTCTTCTTTTTAAAAGTCAATTCACAAAATTGAGAACCATGTTGAATAATCTACTTTATATGATATTATGCAGAAGTCCTTGCCATCTAATTTTGAGCAATAAGAGCTTTGCAGGCAGCAGAAGACAAAATTATTATAGACAAGGAATTTCTGAAATGTTTTAAACAATAGGGCTCTTGCCTAGACATAGATTCATTGTTTTCTCTTCTTTTCTATTAATAGAAATAATGGATGACTGCTCAACCAATTGTAATGGAAATGGAGAGTGTATCTCTGGACACTGTCATTGTTTCCCAGGATTCCTTGGACCTGACTGTGCTAGAGGTAAAGTTGTTCTGTGATTCTGACTGTTTTAGAGCAGTGGTTCTCAACTTTCCTAATACTGTGACCCTTTAATACAGTTTTTCATGTTGTGGTGACCCCGCCCCAATGATAAAATTATTTCATTGCTACTTCATAAGTATAACTTCACTACCTCTATGAATCATAATGTCAATATCTGTATTTTTCCAATGGTCTTAGGCAATCCCTGTGAAATGGTCATTTGATTCCCAAAGGAGTCATGACCCACTGGTTGAGAAGCTAAAGAAATGTCATTGGAAAACAACATTATGAGCAATAGTTGTGATAGAAACAATAGTCATATCAGCAATGCCAGTAGTGCTCGCCAACAATTGTTACCCAAATCTGAGGCCTTCATACGCCAGCTGTATTCTAAACACTTCTTATTGCCTCTTTTAACTCCTCCTTCCTACAGTGTTCCTATGAATTAGGTCTGCTGTTACCCCTACTTTATGAACAAAGAACCGCAAAGTGAATGAAAATATAAGTTCCAGCTGAGATTTGAACCTATATCATCTGAGCTAACTACAACATACTACGTATATATTTCTTGTATAAAATAATTCATAGCAGTCCGAGTTTAAAAGAAGGCAAAGTTAGAATTTGGAAATACTATCATGTAGAGAAATTTTAATTCAGCAACATGGCTGCTCTGGCAAGGGATCACATCTAAAGACTAGGTCTGTGTGATCTGGCTGGAATACAGATATACCCTTAGTACATGCCATTAATCCCAAACAATGAAGATAAAGATAGTTTGTAGAAGGAAGCAGCCATGTTTGAAAGTGACTTCTAATTGAGGGTCAAAGTGATGAATCTGAGAAAGATTTTGACAGGATGAGTCAGAGAGAGGACATTCCCAACTTTCATGAGGACAGGAAAAAGTGGCTACTTCAGAGCAGGCCAGAGTGAGCCAGCAAAGGAGGGCAGTTCAGTGAGTGTAGTTTAGTTGATGTCAGCTCGGTGAGTGCAGTTCAGCTGAGTTCACTTTAGTAGAGTTCAGTGCAGTTCTGTTGAATGCAGTTGAGTTCAGTTGAGTTCCTGCAGTTCCACCCTGTTTGGTTCAGTTCATGCAGTCAGCATAAGTCAGTGTAGTTTAGTTCATGGCATTCAGTGAGAAGCCAGTTTGAATCTATCACCTTGGAGAGGAGTCTTAAGCTGAGTTGAACCAGCCAGCCAGAGTTCAGGAAGAACTAGAAAGGGTGAGTTTATCCAGCCATAAGTCTCCAAGATGACAATTTTATCTGGTGAGTCAATTTTACTTTTCCGCCATCATAGCTGGGAGTAATAATGAAACGTATATGTAGTTTAGAAAGTAAGAAATTGAAACTCAAAAGTTAAACTTGGTAATCTTTATTGTTTCATGCACTTGTACATAGCTTAATTAATTCCTGAAAAGCTTTAGATAAATTGGACCACGCTTTCCTCTAGAATTGAAATTATTATTTTCCAGAAACTTCTAGTTCATTTTCAATACAGTCTCAAAAGTTTCTGCTTTGCTAGGTTAATCTTTGGTTTCTTAGGAGAAAAATAACTGTTCATTTACATTAAACTCCATTCTACTGAGAATTTTAAAGCAGTTAGTAGGTTTCTTGTCCCATAGCAGATCTTGTGAAATGAAGGATAAGAGTTTTGAATTAAAAAAAAAAAAAACACATGTAGGAAAAACAGAGGACATGGGTACTGCCCTCAAAAACCTCATAGATTTCAAATGAACACACATAATAACAAAACAGAATAGATATTCTAATAGAAGGTAATATCCACTGAAAATCTGTTTGTATAGCCTTTACAAAACCCCTTTCATGTGAAAAATGCCCTATTTATTAGATTTTAATGTATACTTTGCTCTATGTGTGTGTGTGTTTGTGTGTGTGTGTATGTGTGTGTGTATTTGAGGAGATAAAAGCCATTGAAGAGAAAAAACTCTTACCAAAAAATAGCAGCAGTGATAATAATTTGACATTGTGATAGGATTAAAAGCAAGGATGTATTCTCCACATAGATAATATTCATAATTTATTGTTACCTAAGTTCTATTAGAAGGAAATTTTGTTGGTAATCATGATCATAGGCCTATTTTATAAAAATTAAAACAAATAAAGAATAAAACAATTACTTTTATGAGAACTGACATACTAGAACCAATATAGAGTTATTCTTGAAGGTTTTCAAGAGCATTATAAAAACACTACAACTTATTTGCCAACTTTTAGATTCATGCCCTGTGCTGTGTGGAGGAAATGGAGAATATGAAAAAGGCCACTGTGTCTGCAGGAATGGCTGGAAAGGGCCTGAGTGTGATGTTCCAGAAGAACAGTGCATTGACCCAACCTGCTTTGGCCATGGTACCTGCATCATGGGCGTTTGCATCTGTGTTCCAGGATACAAAGGAGAAATTTGTGAGGAAGGTCAGAGTCCCATTTTAATATATTGCTTCAGGCTTTTTTTCTCACTTGATTTTCTATAGTTTCATTCTATAATACTAGTAGAAAAACAAGCAATCTTTACAAATAATCGATGTTCAACATACCCTTGGTAAAAAGAGCAAAGGTTTGAGGTCAAGGAAGCTCATGTCTCTTCTGATAGCCTTATGGAATGCAAGCCACTGTTTCTATGACACCTGAAAAGCAGTGAATACAAAGCTGATATCTTTTAATTTCTAATATTGTTTCATAATTTGTTAATTTTCAGCTTGATTATTTTAGGTGTTAACCATATGCTTTGATTATCACAGAGTCCTTTATGCTGCATAATGAAGCATTACATTTAAGAATGCAATAAAAATAATGGTATAGACATATTTGGAGACATTTTGCAAATGTTTTTCTGGGGAGTGATTTGTAATTACCACTATTACTTTTGCTTTATATTATTTATTTATTCTTACATGCCTCATGACGAAACTTGACCTCCTTCCCTAAAAATAAATCAGACCTACTAATAATGAGTTTCAAAGCAGAGCCTTTGTATTAAATTCACCCCAAAGGAGTTTTTAGAAAAAAAATATTTTTGAAATGGCTATAGTTTTATCATTTAAACAGACATATTGGAAAATAAGTTTACTAGTAATCAGACCATTTTCATGCCACCTTCCTCAAATAAGACTGATTTCAGAAATAATATGAAACCATTACCATGGGAGATGGTCTCATCACAACTGTTGTTCAGGAAAGGGGTTGCTGAAAATGCACTGTAATTGCTTTTTAAAGATCGCTCATTAAGACTATTACACAGCATTCTAAAGGGTTTAATCTCATTCCACTCCATGAACAAGCAGGATTTTAGCTTTCCACCTCCTATTAGTGGCAGTAGATTATGGGTGTAAAGACTGTTTGTTCCAGTGAATTCCATTGGGTCTGGCTAGGCACTGGAGTTTCTATGAGATCTTAAAACTATTTTTATGTAATCATCTAATGACCAAACTATCATTATATGTAAGCATAAATGCAGGTGCTCTATAGACCCAGACACAGTTAACAATGAGTGATAGCTAACACATCTACAGTTTGCCATGAAAATCATGGAACCTAATTCATTAGACTCTGCTGACTTAAATATCATAAGCAGACGAGGCAGAGGTTTAACTATAAATTAGCCTTTTACTTGGTCTCTAAGAAAATGTGTAAAACAGCCAAAATAACAAGAAAGAATGCTCACCATATTAAATGGCATAGGCTTTACAAATGCAATATGAAACTACTCTAACTTTTATATCACATATGAAGAACCTATAAGCTGAAACAAGCTATGGACAGTTTGTTTACAGACATGATGTTGTCATTGTTTTTATTGACTGACATAGTTGCCATTATTTTTTCAAAATAGAGAAGGGTCACATTGAAAAGTCCTATTTCTAACTTCTCCTGAATACTAGAATGTCTGGGCCTACATCAGCTAGAGCCAAGATCCTTTTAAACAGAACACATGGTTTCACAGTTTGCTCCCAATCAGCATTATCCTTACAAATACCCCATTTCCTCCACAACTGCTTTCTCTAGCCCGTTGACTTCATTCCTCTGATTTCAGTATGACTTTCATGTCAACATCTTTATAACAAGAATTTTTACATGAAGAAAGAAGCTAATAATAATTACCCTTCAGAATAAGCTTTATTAAGAAAGCACCTCCATGGAAACCCATGGGGAGTCATGCTTGGGCCTTGGGTGGAAAAGAGCATTATGAGAACATTAAGAGGGATAGCTTAAAGTGGGAGAATAAGAAACATAGCTATTACATCATGGGGGCAGGGCTTACAAAACAGAGAGCGCCTTCACAGGAACACTCTGAACAAAGATTTATGATTTTGACAGCTTTCTAGAATTTAGCAGGAAGTTGTACACCACAGAATTTCATTGGGCCTAGCCTACGTGAAAAGAAGCGTGTGGAGACCTAGGACTAAGTAGGACTTACATAACAGTAGCAAAGGAGGAGCTGGAGTTGCTTTCTCCCCAACTTTGGTCAAGGTCTGCAAGTTCTAACTTTCAACTGGAAAAGGTGTGGTCTGCTTCCTACCAAACATGACTTAGATGAATTGAATGGAACACACATCTTAAGAAAATAAATTAAATGGCATTTTGTTTATTATTCTTGTTGTACATTGGCAGAACCAAATAGAGTCCTTCTCAAAATACTCTATATCATGGACTTCACCTCTTATTCCAAATCATGAATCAAATTAGATATACATTTGGATACTTTATTTAATGATAAACTAAGTTATTAAACTATTGTTCTAATGACCTTGAGATCTTGGGCTAATCATAATAGCAATTACAATTATAATAGACCTTTTATGGTAACAAGCCATATTCAAAGAGTAAGTCAGACTTGCCAATTCATACAGGTTACGCCAATCCATTCCCATTGCTTCAAATGTACTTCGAAACATAATCAAGATTAAGACAAAGAATGTGGAACTCAACCTTCCCATGTCACATAGAATAGTCAGTGGAAAGCACAAAACAATTTTTGTACAGGCAAAAAATTCTAGACTCAACAGAATCAGAGACAAATAGAAATAGTTTATTCTAAGATGACAAAAAATATTACAGTGTTCTGATAGAAGAAGGAAACATCACAAAAGTTTGAAATACAATTAAAAAATGTTGCATTGTTGGTGCTTCTGAAGAATAAACATGAGGTTGTAATAACTTTGTGTAAATTATATTATTTCATATGAAGACAATCAGCTCACCAAATAAATTATCTAATTAAAAACTATATAAAAACTCCTAGATACATTAAGTAAAACTTTGATTCTAATTTCAGTAACGATAAAGAATGACTTATCAAAAAGCTTTCAGATAATTTTGAAAAGCTGAGAAATTCCTACTGAGGGTTCACACAGGTCCACCCACTCACTTGTGTGGGGAGTATCACTGACTGTTCAGAATTGCTTGCAGCATATGTGTGATTTTCTTCTTCCAAATTTAGGTTGCAACCTTTATCATATCCTACCATATTTTTAAGTGTTAATAATCTTCTGGTTTAAACACAATGTTTGCATGAGTCATTTTATTGCCTAATTAAAACAACATTAATGAGATGATACTAGGAAATCAATGTATCTCAGTTCTAAAATCCTCTTCTCTCTCAACCTCCCCCAACCATTTTGTTTTTTATATTCAGAGGACTGCTTAGATCCAATGTGTTCCAGCCATGGCATCTGTGTCAAAGGAGAATGTCATTGTTCTACTGGCTGGGGTGGAGTCAACTGTGAAACTCCACTTCCAATATGTCAAGAGCAGTGCTCCGGACATGGGACTTTTCTTCTGGACACTGGAGTTTGCAGCTGTGATCCCAAGTGGACAGGATCCGACTGCTCTACAGGTAGAGTGGCTCTCTCTCTCTCTCTCTCTCTCTCTCTCTCTCTCTCTCTCTCTCTCTCTCTCTCTCTCTCCTTCTACCCTCAAGTCAACTGATCATTTCACTAAGGTACTACATGGTAAAATCTGGAGTGTATATCTTCATTAATCATGATAAGTTTCCAGGTATTTCCTAAGTCAGTATTTTACTTCTATTTTATTTTACAGTTTCTGCATTATGTTTCTCTGTGATAGGTGTATGTGGTTTACCTGTTGTTCTTTTTGTTTTTTCTACTGTAGTTCCTTCAATAGTATTCAAATTTCCTACAATCTATTCTTGGCAGATTCTTTCAAATTTCTGTCACCACAAACTCGAATAGTCAACATATTCATTGAGTAACTAATCATGTAAAAATGTAACAACCACAGTATTCTACCACATTTAATATAGTGCCATATTGCCTCCAATTATTATTATTTCTAAAACATTGTTTCCTTTCCTCATTCTTTAATGTCTTCCACACTTCTCTCCTGTCTACACATAAGCTCCTTATCAAAGGATCATCACAAACTATTAAAGCTGTCTGCCATCTACTTCTGCTTAGTGAATGAATCCCTCCCCCTACTTACATAATCTATAAGATCTGCTTATCCTAAGTACATTCAATATCTATATGTTTCCATGTGTTTTGTTTATCATAAAAATGTTAATTAGCTTTCAACCTAGAGAAATCCAACATACCCACCAAAACCAACTACAGCTTTAGGTATTTTGCTAAACTTTTTCTGACTAGAATATCATGAATTGTATGAAATTCATTCCATATGCATAGAGAGCACAGAAGCCAGAATGATTCAGGTATTTGTACACATGGCTTGTTTTTTTTTCTTTTTATAGTGCAAGCATAAAAAAGAATAGGTCGTTCTTTATATTTTTGTGTCTTATTAAATGAATAGAATTAACCAATGAATATTCTTGGAAAGCTTCTGCCTATGAATATTCTTGGAAAGCTTCTGAGTATGAATTTTGTAGAGGGTGTAAAATGGCGTAAGGTAAGCAGAAAACTTCAGCGTACTGTGGGATTTTGTTACCAGTGAATTACATATGAACTGAAGTTTGTGATTCTGCCCTAAGAAAACAGGAGGATCCCTCTGCTAAGATACATAATTCTAACATAACTCTTAACCACAATTATAAGCACATACACCTCATATTGAAATAATATGGAAAATATGGATGAATTTCAAATTGTCAGAACATGAGAGATATGTATGGTGATATATTCCTATAACATCATCATTTAGAAGTATGAGAGTTGTGCATCTTAATTTCCAGACCAGCATGGGCTACACAGTGACTTCTAGGCTAATCTGGCTCTAAAGTGAGACCTTTTGTCTAAAAACAGGAAATAAATATTAAAATTATAAAGGTTACTTAATTGTTACTAGATGTAATAATTAAAAGCCATTCATTTATAGATGTACAATATTTACATTAACATCTACATGCTGGTCATGGTGCTTGGAGCCAGTAGTATATAGGTGCCCAAAATGGGCATAAGCTTTGCAGAAGTGAATATTATAGCCTAGTTGGAAACACACATTTACGAAGTTAGAAAAGAATGGTGAAATCCAAGTGATTAGACCTATGGAAATGTATCATACAAATCAAGCCTGATTACTAACTTATTTTCAACATATTACTGAAAATTATTTTCATAATCTCATA
>NC_045030.1:47377078-47383541 GCF_008632895.1 Mastomys coucha | reverse complement strand
ATTTACCTACTTTATTATATTTTTTAAAAAGTGTTATTACGGGACCATGTCCACTAGGGCCATGAGGCACAGAGTATGATAGAAATCAATGTCACTTCTCTAAGATGAGAGAAGAGAAGACATTGAGAAAAGCCTCACACTTGAATTTTTTTAAAAAAAAAAAAATAAGTGAATGGTTTTTAGCTGAACAAGAAAGGAAAAACCAGGCAGGAATAGGTTTTAGGTTTTAAAAGAAAGACAGGAATCTAAATGACACATCTGGGGACTTGAAAGTTTTTGGGTTAGTAGTAGCCAAGGAGTGCTAAAGAGATAAAACTGTCACCAATGACAAGAGCATTGGACCAGAACATAAAGAATTTTATTGACATACCATGCTCAAATATTTGCATTTCCTCATAATGCAATAGGAGTGCACTGAGTAGTTTCAAAGAAATTGCAACATACATTTAAATTTTACCATTCTGACAAACACCAAAAATATCCATATATAATAGATGGCACAGGGAAGGAAGCAAGTGGCAGTTGAGAGTGGAGACAGAGAGACAGAAGCATGGTCTAACCAGTTCAGGTCCATGTGTAAGAGGTAGAAATACCGCCAACTGATTGAGGACAGCACATGTGCAAAAATGTGGGGGTCATGTAGAGGGACCAGACATAGTGCTTGATTGTGTGTGCCTGAGATGTTTGCATGAGGCATAAATAGACATTCCAAGCAAGGGGTTGAGATTCAAGGATGGAATTCCAAAAGAATCCTTTTGTTATACAGTTACACCAATATTCAATATGGATGGAAAAAGTCCATAATGAATGTACTATTGACAAGAGTCATTTTTGTCAGTGGTGTAGCCACTGATAGGATGTTCTTGCTCAAGTAAATAACTTTCCAACCCACAATTAGGCAAGAAACTCTAATTAAACTCAGTAAAAGTATTCTTTTATATGAAAGAATGACCTCCATTTGTTGAAAAGAAGGGTTCTAGAAAAAGAGGGAAACTGATGAGAAAGGGGAATCAGTTTTAAAATTGACTAAAATTCATTATATATATATATATATAATATATGTATGTATATATATTATATATATCTTATATATATATTATATATATATATATATACAAAACTGTTAAAAATAAAATGAATATAAATACATCTTAAATTGGGGATGAATACTCTGTGCATTTTTTCAGCAGACCAAAAGAGAGCGTAAGATTCTCTAGAAAGAATATAGAAAATAGTGATCAAGTAAGAACTCCATGGAACATCAATATGTCTTTACCATATTAGGGTCCTTAATATCAAGTAAACACTTGACTCCTAGAATTGAGGATGTGGCTCAGTAGTAAAGGTTCTGGATTCAATGCCCAGAAGTACAAAGAATTCAACAGGAGGCCAGGCAGTGGTGGCGGCGCACGCCTTTAATCCCACACTTGGGAGGCAGAGGCAGGTGGATTTCTGAGTTCGAGGCCAGCCTGGTCTACAGATTGAGTGCCAGGACAGCCAGGGCTACATTTGTTCCCTGAGATCTCAAATGTTCCATACATGCTCTTCTTGGTGCCTAAAATGAAATAAACTTCCTCTTAATGTATCACTTATCAGCGGCATGAATTAAGATGTTTCTATTTCAAATGAGTCAATATACAGTTTCTCTTTCCAGTGTCACCTGCTGTATTAGCTACCTTTCTGTTGCTGTGATTAAGCACCATGGGGCAGTTTAAGAAAGGGGCAGTTTATTTTATCTTATGGTTTCAGGGGAATAAAACTTTGGATAAGAGCAGAGGTACATAACAACATGCTGTATTATGCCAGCAGGGGCACAAAGCTGGGACCTCAAATCTTGTATCACAAGTAGAAGGCAGAAAGTGCAAACTGGAAGTAAGTAGGCAAGATTTTCCTCTCAAAAATCTGCTTCTAGTGACATGCTGCCTTCAGCCAAGACATAACTCTAAAACTTCCCCAAACAGTCATCTACTGTGGACCAGTGTTCATGAGCCCAAACCTATAGGGACACAATTGTTATCCTATCTATTATACCTGCATTCCCTAATAAGCAATGTCATGTACCAGTCTTATGTAGGCTAGGAAGAAAATTGCATGAGAGAAAAGGCCAGTAACAAGGGGGACTTAAGGAAAGATGGCTGACATTTTGAGGTTGCAGTCCATCATTGTAGAGAAGTCTTGGCAGCAGAAATATGAGCTGTGTCAGAAGTCAAGAGTGGGAGGAATGCTGGAATTCAGCTCACCTTCTGCTTTTCATTTAATTTAGGATCCCAGCCAGTAGTAATAAGGTGCCATCCTCCACATTCGGGGTCAGTCTTCCCTGTTCAGTTGAATCTTTCTCTAGAAACACCATTGTAGATATAGCCAGAGGTGTTTCCCTGGTAAAGCTAAATCCAGGCAAGTTGATAACAAAGATTACCCATCACAAAGGTATTTAAGGAAGGTAGTATTGTGACCACATCTGCATTTTAGAGAACTCTTTCTGGAAAATGTTTGAAAAACTAATTTACCATGGTATCCATGTGATTTGAAGGAATCTAAAGACCTGTAACATAGAATAGACATATGTGATACAAGTTATGAAATAGGACTTGGTAACCATGTGGAGTGTGGCAGAAAGCCAGGAGAAGTCTGGAGTGTGTAGTGAGTTCAAAACTAGCTAGAACTATACTGTGAGACTCTGATTCAAAAAAATAGGACTTTAAAACTATATGATTCTAAACAAAGACTGGGATTCTACTAATAGTGATTTGAATATCATTAACATGCTATATAAATGATAGCAATACTCAGTGAGATTAGTTTTCACCTATCAAATAATTTTTATTAACTCCTTATTCTGTGTTGTTTGCTATGGTCATGGGATATGTCATCAAGGCAATAAAGATTCCTGTGCTGCAGTCTGGAATGGTAAGACAGATAATAAATAATAGGAAATACATGGAAATTTTTTTCAGTATGAATAAACAGAGACATTAAGTAACTGACACAAGGTCATAATCCTGGTGAGTTGCAAACGTATGTGTAGACATCCGAACTGCTAATATCATGCTAACGTGCAGTGTTTTTATTTTCAGCCTCATACTACCATACTCTTCCCAAAATAGAATAGGAGTTAGACAAAGAGAGGATGCTCAAATGAATAAATTCTCTTATTGAAAAGCAGGTGTGAATGGAATATTTTTGTCCAGAAACCTGAACCAAATTCACATTCATTCAGTTCAGGCCCAATAACCAAACCACACTAGAAAAATTTCTTATTCACACGAGCACACCTAATAAACCTACCAAATTGAAAAATAGTGAAAGGAAATGCTTTCCAAATCTCTAGTGTCATGGTAAGAATAGTCCTTCTGTGATTTTTAAGCTCTATAAAGGTTGTTCCCAAAGAGCATATTTAACCATGGAGATGATCTCACTGTGCAGACTCTTAATTGAGTGTTCTCAGTACAGGAAGCAATTTAGCATCTGATTCTGATAATGGATCGTGTCATTTCAAAGGTGGATATGCTCTTTGCCATTGATCATCTTCCTCCTCCAAGTATATGAAGCAGCTTAGCTGTTGGCATGTTAACTATGCTGCTTTGATATCAAAGGGACTGCAGAAACTCATCTGCTGATTATTTTTGCTCTGTTTTCCAACCTACAGTATTGTTGGCAGCCTTAAACTGATACTTGACATAGACTTCTTTAGCCTGATAGTCTCATGACACTTCACAAAAGGTTAACTCATTAGTCTTGAAAATACCTCAAGAGGAATATAATAGAAGCTTGTTATATCATGGGTTAGATGTGGATATACCACAGGTCAAATTGTGCTCTCTTAAAACATAACTCCTTGCTGTAAAATCTCAGTAATACATTTAGCCTGTTGTAAGGGTATTGGCCCTGGCCTCTGAGATCAGCATTGTAAAATGTGTCTACTATATTTCTTTGGTAAGATCTGACTTCTCATGGACACAGTCTCTTAGGGGAATATAAAAGTAGAATACAGAGTTCTGAATCTCTTTTTTCTTAATTAAATTTATCTGAGCCACTCTGTCATTACTCACAAATAATAGACAATACAGTTCAAGGAAGTAAGCACTTATATAAAGAGGGCAACTCTTGCCCTTACTCTGCAATCACCTTTATAATAGGTGTGTCTTAGAAGTAGATTAACCAGCTAGAAATATACAGAGTAGTAACAACTAAGGGGATTCTGAACATGCTATTTGTTATACATCAGAAACATTTGAAGGATTATCATAATGTGCCTCATACAAAGAGGGTATTAGATACTAAAGATGTCAAAGACTTTGTTTTGAAAATATTTGTTTTTAAGCCTTTCTTTAACATTTACTCCTATTTCCATTAGAAAGATAACAGGGTTGATATAGTTGTGGATGTAGGTGTTTGAATGTGTGAATACATTCACAGAACGGTGACTTGGAGTAATATGCTTAATTTAGTCATGCCTCAAATGCATCATGTGTGAAATGGTAGATTTGCCAAAAGACCCTGATGTTCCTCTAATACTGATATCTATGATTCTTGATCCTGAACATTAGACTATTGACATTGATTATTAATGGTTTGTGGGTATAGTCCATTAACTATCTCAACTCTCAAAATGTTTGTGGTGAGACTATGTTAAGTGGAAATAGTTCTCATTTTAAGAACAGACTCATATTTTGACATATAGAACATGCTTTTAAGCATTTAAATCTGCAGAAGAAAATGCACACTCATGGAAAGATGTATATATACATACATATATATTATTTTCATTATAACAATGTTTCACTATGTTTTTAAGTGTTCTCTAATGGATTGTGATATGCATCTACTAATAAAAAGATAATTAGCAAAGAAATTCATAAGGGAACTAAGGAAACTTTCCTTGATTATGCAAGCAACATATGCTTCCAAACATTGTCAGTTTCTTCTTTTATTGAAAATGCCAATGATAAAATGATTTCATCTGACTATCTCTAGGACATATAACATATCTCTTCCTGTAATTTCTAAGAATTGATTAGACCTTTTAAAGTGAGTCATGCATACACAGGATTTTCTTCTAATATTATAGTTATATTGGGGTCATAGATACTATTTGACAAAGAAGCTTTATTAAAAATGTAATGCACATTCTATGAGGATGACTTACAACCATTCATCATGCTGCTAAAGAGAAAAATCTATTCACATATAAGGTAACTAGGATATCGCATCTTCAATAAAAAGAAATCAGTAAACAGAAGAGAAACATAGAAATGCAAATATTTTTCTCTCTGCAGTTCTAGACACACTTGATTTCTTAGGAATGGTGATAATTTCTTACAAAAGAAAAAATGAACTTCACTAGTGAGCAGCAGTATTAATGCACCCTAATTCTACAGCTATATGGACTTAAAGAAATGCTCAGTTTAAGGCAAAGAGTCACTGAAATGATGGGCATGGTTTGTTAACAGTAAAAAAGAAAATAGGCTTCTGAGTAATTTATGCCAGCTTATTGATTTTAATCTGATGCTCAAGGTGTAATGCCTATGCTGAAATTCATTTTAACTCGCTTTTATACTCACTAAAACTAAAAGACAGACTTGGAGGTGATTCTGATATGATTAATTAAATTTTTCTTAACGCCTGCACTTGCAACATTGTCACATTACCTAAAGTCAGGTCAAAATTTAACAATAGATTGTTGAAATAAGTGGAGTTCGTTGGTGACACTAGAAATGCAAATGAAAAACCTCCTTAAAAGCATCCTAAGCCAAATTAAGTGTGTGAAACTGCATGTGCAGAAATATTTTTGGGAGGTAGATATGAAATGGAAAAAAAAAATCACACCATTATAATGATTTCCTAGCAACACATCCTACTCAGACATGGTTTGTCACCCCCAAGCCTTTTTTTTTTTTTTGCTCAAGTGAAAATAGAAACTGAACCCAAATATATTTTTCGATTTTTAAATTTTCTCATTTATATAGAAGGTCCTGTAAATACATCCTAATTTTCTACATAAATTTGTAACTGTACATTAAATAGCTGATATTTTCCAAGCACACCTTTTTCTCATTTTGTTCTGAGACAATAAAAAAGCACACCTGTTATGCCATCATTAGCAGGCAGCAATGCAAAAAATACAGTGAAACTTTGACAATTTGACAAGTCTAAAGTGAGAGGCAAATTTCCAGAGGCCTCTGTAAATCTGAGATAAGTCTACTATTTTAGGACATTATAACTTCAAATTTATTTTGAAACCCAGGGACTCATATCATTCGTGAAGCAGGGAAATCAAGTTAAGCAGGAGTGTGAGCATGGATACTTACTGATCTAGCTAAAGTAGAGTATAAGGCATTTATTGGGACAGACTGACAGGAACATCAAAAGCAAACAAGCAAAATTTTATTTCACTGCTGGATACATTCTTGTCATTTACTCAATTATTCTTTCTTTCTTTCTTTCTTTCTTTCTTTCTTTCTTT
>NC_045030.1:47371805-47376958 GCF_008632895.1 Mastomys coucha | reverse complement strand
TTCATATTTAACTACATAAAAGAAAAATAGAAGTGGAAAAAAATATATACTAAGGTGTGTCTATTCTGGTGTGTAAGATCCTATGAAGAAAGCAGTCACTTGGCACCCACCTTTATAGTTCACCTTGTAGTCCTAGTAAGCTTCTGACATTGGAGATAGAAAAGTTTGATAGCAAGATAGCTAGGAGAGACAGAAAGAAAGATTCAAGTGGACAAATCAACCAAGCAAACTTAGAGGTAGAAAAGAATGCATTATCCCAATCCTGCATGTGAAAATCAGTTAAGGATGCAAAAGTGTATCCCAGTCATCCTAGTTTGCTTTCTATTGCTGTGATAAATGCCATGACCAAAGCTACTTAGAGAAGAAATGCTCATGAGGCTCCATCGTATTCTACCATGAAGGGAAGATAGGGCAGGAACTCAAGGCAAGAATCTATTGACATGAACTAAAGCAAAGCTCATGGAGGAGTTCTGCTTACTAGCTTGCTTTTATGGCTCACTCAGCTTACATTTTCATACAACCCAGGACTACCTACCCAGTAATGGCACCATTCACAGTTGGCTGGTCCCTCTTATACCTATCAATAATTAAGAAAATGTCCCCATAGACTTTCCTATAAGCCAATGTGATGAAGAATTTTTTCAATTCACATTTCCTCTTTTTGTATATGACTTTAGCTTGAGTCAAGTTGATAAAAATTAACCAGTATACTATGTATGCCCACTAAAAATTCCTATCAAGTATCCTACATCTATGGGACCATTTTCTACACTCCATCACATGATCACATTCTTGTTATTCAAATGAATATTACAGACTATACTTTGATTACCTCAAATATCTATAGGATGGCTCCAGAGATCTGATTTAAGTACATATTCTTCTGGTTCATTGGAGAAAATGACAAGAGGGTTTAAAAGTACCTATACATACAAATAACAAAACTAGAATTGGAAGATTATATTTATATATTTGTGAATAGGTATTACATATAGTGGTAATAGGTAGTTGATATCTTACACATTTAGACAACAACCACAAGGAAGGGACAGCTAACAAGAAATTATGTGGGCTTTAAAACCACAAAGTTTACCCCCAGTAACACACCATCTCCAACAAGACCACATTTTTCCAAGCAGTTCAACCAATTTCTGGCTAATATGAATGGAACAACAATGAACATGATTGAGCAAGTGTCTCAGTAGTAGCCTGAAATGTCCTTTGAGTACATACCCTGTGGTATGATGGAGTAATTTGGGGGTAAATGCCTAAGAGTGGTATAGCTGTCTTCAGGTAGATCTATTTGCAGTTTTCTGAGGAACCTCCAGATGGATTTCTAGAGTTATTGTACCAGTTTGCAATCCCACCAGCAATGGAGGAGTGTTCCTCTTTCTCCACATCCTCACCACCATGTGCTGTCACCCCAGGTTTTGATCTTAGCCATTCTGACTGCTGTGAGGTGGAATCTCAGGGTTGTTTTGATTTACATTTCCCTGTTGACTAAGGACTTTGAACATTTCTTTTAGGACATTCCTTTTTGCCTGTTAAAGGATTATCTGGGTATAGTCGCAGCCTAAGGGCACTATTCCCTTATTCCATTTCAAACCAGGCTTTTCTTTCAGTTTCTCATCCTTTTGAGCACAAGACTTACCTCCAGTGTTAAATTTCCTGGTGGTCTTTTTCTTCTTAGACTACAACTTGTACTTCTTTTTATCCTACTTTTGATTTTTCATTGTAGATCTGCATATGAGTGGCCACTAATATTCACACAACAGAATAATTAATGTTAGGCTACCATGAAATCTCCTTAGCAAGGAAGTTATTCCAAAAGTTTTCAATTTGGCATCTAGATGACTCCTTGGAAAAGAGCAAAAAGCAGCCACATTTATTGTCAAAATATCACAATAGTTTCTTGTGAAATTATTAAAAAATATTACCCTCTAAAAACTCTTGAGCTGGACGTCCATTATCTACATTGTTCTAAGAACAACTGTCTTCCAAGCTTCTACCAGGATGGCCCATTAAACCATTTTACAGGTACAAAATATTCAAATCTTCCATATTTCACCAAAAGCAGCATGATCGAGCCTGTCACATCAAAAACTCACTCCTGGTACCAACTTCTATCTTAGTTACTTCCCTACTGCTGTGAAGAAACATCATCATGAAGAAACCTTATACTATCAACCATTTAATTAGGGTTCAATGGGTCAAAGTGCTATAATCCATAACCATCCTTGTGGAAAGCATGGCAGCAAACAGGAAGGTTTGACAGTGGAATGTGAGCTAAGAGTTCACATGGCTAGACAACAAAGATGAATAACACAGCTAACTGGAAATGGCATTGTCTTTTTAAACTTCAACCATCCCTAGTGACACAACTTCTACAACAAGGTTATATCTCCTAAACCTTCTCACCAACATAGTATGATTGCTTTTACTCTTTCAAAACTTATTCTTGAGAATTTCATATATGCACACAATCAAATATGATCATGACCACATCTATTTACCTACCAACCATCTTCTGACTTCCCACTGAAATATTTTACCTTCGTAATTCTCATCTTAGTTTTTGTTTGTTTGTTTGTTATTTGGTTTTTTGTTTGTTTGTTTTATAGTATCTCACTAAGTCCAATTATTGCTGCCAATTTGTGCATATGTATGGAGCCATCTACTATAGCATAGGAATTCTACCAAAGAATGATTCTCTCTTCCCCAGATGTTATCATCATTCAATGGCTTCTTAGTTATGGATGGAGGCTTGTAAGTTTCTCCCTTAGCCATGCTGAAAATTTGGTTGGCTTCACCTTGTTCAGATCTTGAATAAATAACCATGACAGCTATGAGTTAATGAATGTAATAACCATGTCAAATCCAAAAGACAGCATTTCACAGCACTCTTCTCCACCCTTTGGCCTTTCTACTTCCTCTAATATGATGTTATCTGAGACTTGGAGAAGGTTACATGTAATAGATTTAATTTAGGACTGAGCACTCAATAGTCACTTATTGTCTGCTCTTTAACCAATTATGAATCTCTTTATTGACTTCTACCCAGTTTTAAAAGAAGTTTCTTTTACTAACGTTCAGAGCATCAAATGTCTATGGATATAAACATAAATACTTAGAAGACAGCATGAACACATAACTGTTTCGCAAAATAACAATACTGTTCTTCAGTCTCCTCATCTATGTGATTCCAGTCTTCTTTGCAGTATTAGAAATTATTTCTCTCCTGTGAAGCAAGCATAAAATCCAATCAGAAAGTAGTTGGCTACCCAATAACACTCATGCCATTACTGCACTAATATATATATATATATATATATATATATATATATATATATATATATATATATATCTTTCCTGGATAGTGGTTATTGTAGCAAACAAAGTTCATTGTTGGGTAAAGTCTTTGATTTCTTTTCTGCCCCACAACTGTCATAGCATCTTGGAGGATTATGAAATATAAACAATAGGGGGTAGTTTCTCAGGCAGTTTGAGATTAATTTCTCTAAGTTATCTAATCCAAGCATGTGGTGTTTCAGCAGCAGGGTCATCTTATAGATAGAAGTAGATAGGTAGATAGATGGATAGATAGACAGACAGACAGACAGACAGACAGACAGACAGACGGACGGACGGATGGATGTATAGAAAGAGAAAAAGATATAGTGATACATATGTACACATATATAAGGTATGTGTGTATGTATGTATTATATCTGAAGCATTTTCTGCATTTCATATGTAGATACTTGATATTATACAAACTCAGACTTTAGATAAAAATATAGACCCCACTCTGGATCACTATTGAACCTTAGGTCAATTAGTTCAGTAGATGACCACAAGTATCTTAACAGAGCAAGACTTACCAAAAAAAAAAAGTCTTGGGTATGTTATCAGTATGAAACCCAATTTGAAAATCTAAAAGCTGTCTTTTTCGTCTAAATTCAGAATTTAATTCATTTTTAGTAATTAGCACTTTTACACTACAAGTTAAAAAAAGAACATATAAGTTTCACTTAAATCAAGGAATTATTCCACTAATGTGTAGGTAAACATATTAGAGTTCAGCAAACCTTGAAAAGCTCATTCCATGCTAGCAAAATGGTTCAGATAATATGCATTAAAAAAGAATTCTCAAAAGTATTGTTCAAAAGACAGTTTTGAAACCATAGCAGTCAAAATCAGTGAGGTTAACAGTGAAGTTAAGAATAGGCAGCTTCAACAATCAAAGCAATCCTCCCACACTTCTCTGCTAGGTTCATTCAGTTTTTAATTGAATTGTCCATGTCAGGCAATGAAAGTTTCAACACTGTAAATATGATTGCCTACCTAGTAACAGTCTTCGTTTTGTTCCTTTATAATCATTATTTGATAAACTTGTTACTGTAAGCATGGAATAGTATGATGAGATTATAGATATTGCCTGACAAGGCTATGGAGTTTACAAAAGAAGAAACTGGGTCACCAAAATGTTGAATGACTTTCATGTGGTCATACAACTTACTGGGTCCATAGTTTATAAGAGAACCAAGTCTTGTGATTTCTCATTTAAACACTGTAAATATCATTCATGGAGCTTGTTTGAATTGACTAGATGATGTTCCATTTTCATTGTCAACACTTTCACTGAATTTCTAGGAAGCTGGCAGTGAACTCACCCGAGGAAGTATCCTCAAAACTTTCTTTTTCCTAGCAAAGAGAGTGTTATGAAAATTGTCATGGTTTCAAGCATAAAAATATTCAGACAGAAATAAAGTCAAATCTAGGGTCTTTTTCTCAGCTACTATGTGACCTTGAAGAGGTTTCTTGGCTCTCTGAGACTCTTCTGTAGACTTGAGAACGGGGAAATAATTTCCAAGTTCCAGGGTAGTTGTAAGGGTTAAATGACGTTACATGAAAGCATTCCCCAACATAATGCTTCTCACACAGAAGATACTAAATTATGATAATAAATGGTTGCTATTATTGTCATTATATTTCAATTCTCATTGTAAAGACATATTTCAGAGACAAATCTTTTATATGAAGGAGATAAATTAGTAGCTGTCTCAAAGAAATTCATTTTCAGACACTGTGGGGCTGAATTAATTTAAAGGAGTATGAAAATTCTTTCTATTCCAAAGTCATTTCATTCTTTT
>NC_045030.1:47366832-47371514 GCF_008632895.1 Mastomys coucha | reverse complement strand
AAAAAAAAAAAAAAAAAAAAAAAGCTGCTTTCAGCTGAGCACTCTTTCATCCCTATGAGACTCTTATGCTCACATAACACAATGGTAGCCAGTTCTCTAGCTAAAATGTCTTCATTTAGGTAAGAGATAGTGTGATCTGAGGTCCTTTTTACCTTCGCATTCTTTATTGAAACCATACCTAAAAACATTCACTTATATCTCATTGACCAATAACAATCACACACCCACACACAGATGTAAGTAAGAATGGGAGATATAGCCTTTATTTAAAGAAACAGAAACAAATAAGAAAATTCTACCCATGCTTTAAAATTCCCTTCAAAACAACACGAAATGACAACGTGTACCCAAGCTAAAGACAAATGACAGAAATTTGAATTTGTGTTGAAGTCAGTAGTATGCTTTTACTAAGGACCTTTTTCAAGATCTATACAAAAAGTCAACTGAAGTACTGGTTATTAATTTTTGTGTTGATTGCATGTTGAAATATCTTGACTATATTGACTTAGCCAGGCAGTGGTGATGCACTACTTTAATCCCAGCACTTGGGAGGCAGAGGCAAGTAGATTTCTGAGTTTGAGGCCAGCCTGGTCTACAGAGTGAGTTCCCAGACAGCCAGGGCTACACAGAGAAACCTTGTCTAGAAACAAGCCCCTGTCAATAAAAGAAAAATAACATCTACATTTTTTAATTTTTATATGACTACTGAAAAAACATAATAATCCACTTTCTTTGAACCTTGCTAATCATTATAAAATATCATTGAAGAAAAATTTATCTTCTTTTTTTTGTCAGCTAAGATTAGAGTTCAGCAACTATTTATAACCTATTGAGTCCATTTAGTGTTTGTGATAGTTTGAATGAGATGTCCCTTATTAGTCTTAGGCCTTTGAATATATGGTCTCCAGTTTGTTGTTGCTTAGAATTAGGGAGTCTGTCTTTGCTGGAGGAAGTATGTTACTAAGAATGAACTCTGAGCTTTCAAAAGACTCATGTTATTTAACTTTAGCTCTCTCCACTGCCTGCATGTGGTTCAAGGTGTATGCTTTCAGCTATTCCTGCCACCATGCCCTGTCATCATGGATTCTAAACTTTGAGAACAATAAACCCAATTATGTGCATCCTTTTCTAAGTTGATTTGGTAATAGCGTTTGACCATCGCAATAGAAAAATAAGTAGTAGTGCTTCTCATATATTCATGTGTTTAGAGATAACCAATGGGGATTGGATAATATGTCAAGGAGTTCATCCCTGTAGAAAACTAATTCTGCCTCTCTTAATAACCATTGATTGCCTCTAACTGCTCACAAGGTGTGGGGACTTGTAAAATTTCCCCCATATACATTGACATATCAACTCAAACTAGGAACTGGTTTGATACCAGGATGAGAGGACCAAATAAACATTTTTATTTGAATTTTCATCAGTCTATCTTTAGTGAACAAGACTCCCTCTTCCCCTTGAGGCACATGAGAACATGAGCTATTTCAGAATCTGTCTACATTTATGTTTAAATCAACAACGAAAGAGGGCTAAGCTCAGTATGGACTGAGTGGCTTTTATAATGTACTGACAGGCCATAGATTCATAAAGACCATTTCCAAAATGTGAAATACAGAATAGTGAAGGCAGAGTTCATTTTGAGTTTTAGAGTATATAACTTAAATGTGATAGTTTAAAAATATGAAGATAATCCTATTCAATCATCATATATAGAAAATAAAATCTATAATGATTAACCCCAGTCAAGATATAGGCAATGTTTCACAGATTTATCCTTTAGTGAAAATACATATAGAAATACATGATATTCATGAGGGGGAGTTTTCTTTTAGGTTAATATTTCCCTCACTAAAAGATTGGTTCCTTAAAATTTCTGGTAAAAAGAAACAGAACCAACCATAAACCTAGAAGTCAGCTCTTAGATATGAGAAACAGTAAATAAATTTTGGATAAAAGTTCTTTTAAAGATAGTTTTTAAAAGGCCCTATGTCTAAGAAATATGTTTACCACTTGACAAGAGATTTAGAATGGAGGAGGCAAATTATTTCCAGATCACGAAAAAACTAAATCGGGGCCCACGGAAGAAAATCCAAGTTGTGTGAGTCATAAATTCAACAGCATTCTACCTAATATTTTCTATGTTTTCAGTTATTTTTATTTCTAGGTACATGGAAAAGAAAAGATGCAAACCTCTCATTTGTGGGACAAGAGCTGTACTTAAAACAATGTCTTATAATTACTTTAAATGAATCAGAAATTATAATGCAAATGACTGGGTATTTACATGTGGAATTCTGACCTCTGATATTTCAGAAAAAAAATCTTAGTGTCAAAGAAGCCTTTGGTGATTCTAAGAACTCATTTAATCTAAATATATACACTGAAGAGAATTAATATTAGTATACTATCTGTAAAAATATATAACCTCCATGACTTTAATTGGCCCAATCAAACAAACAAAATCCTTTGGTTTCAGAGTTTATAGATGTCTAGATTTCTGCTTTCTGAACCAGATCATCTGCATTATAATAGGGATTTTTAAAATTTAATTGATTTTAACTAATGAGTAAAAGTATATATATATATATATATGTATATATACATATATATGATGGTGCATGATATGCTTTGGCATGTGCACAAACCCTGCAAAAACAAAATGGGCTATTTGACACAGAATTACCTCACACAAAAATCAATTTTTATGACAAACATTGAAAATCTCTTAGTAGTTTTCAGTTAATCTTATTGCTGTTAACTATAACCACTACAACATATTAGTAGGCCTCTTGAACCTATTTATCATATCTTATTCCATTTTAATGATTGCAATGATGATTATGGTCATGAAAATAGCAATACTATATTTATTGAGCTCTTAATATATATGAGCTGAACAAATATTATCCATTTAATGCTTATGACAAGTCAGTATTTCCAATGTACTTTCTATATAACAGTTTTACTGCCAAATATTATGGAGAAGTAGAAAATATTCTATTGGGCAGAAAACATGAGAAATACTACCCATGTTAGCTCCCATCAAGAAATTTACAAAGTGCATTCCCATATTATAGATTTTTAAACAACCCTGCATAAAGAAATATGTCTAGAAGAGCTTCCTACAAATCTTTGATTAGGAAACTTGGTTGTCTCACATTTCTTCATATCTTATAGAAGTGCTGGTGTTCTTAAGAACATACTCTGTGACACGATGCTATAAAATGCTGCTGGTGGTTTTCAAAAGAGGAAATAAAAACTTAGAGACATTCAGCAACCTTCAATTACATAACCTTTAAGAGGTAGAATTTTAAAATAAAGATAAAGCTGAAATTTATTCCCAAGCATGTATCCATCCTTAACTTGTACAGGGTCAAATATCATCTATCATATAATCCTTAGCAGTTATGATCAAATCATTTTATCTATACTAACTCTAATTCTCGAAACACCTGTGACATAAGTATGGTTATCCCCATTTTGTAAATAAGGAAACTAAGACTCCATTAGATATTCTAACTTCTTAACATCTTTTTGTTTAATTTTAAAGATGTTTTTCTTCATACATGTAAGTGCTTTATTGACATGCATGACTGCATGTCAGTAGAAGATATCATATCTTATTATAAATGTTTGTGAGTAATCATGTGGTTACTGAAGATTGAATTCAGGACCTCTGGAAGTGCAGCATACTTTTAACTGATGAGCCATCTCTACAGCCCAACTTTCTGGCATCTTAACAAAGAAGCATACAAAGGACTATCAACATGGGTGAGGAATTGGTTGTTGCTGATTATTTATTTTAAACAAAGCCAACCCTGTTATATTTCCAATGTTTACACCTACAAAAATATTGTGATACTAGTAAATTGAAAAACCCTCTGGTCCATGATCGTTAATGAAGACAGTTTTTCACAAATAATAATGAATTTAATCAAGTTAGTATCTTCTAAATAAGTACAGAATGGGACTTCCCATTAGAAGTACAGGCCATGCATGAATGAATTCATGGCCTTGGGAATACATATGAACTTAGTATGAATCAATTTTTAGTCTTCATCAGGCAAAGTAATTGAGAGGCACAAAGGTAACTAAAGCCACTCCAAGGAAGGAAAATTATAAGTTCTGTGAAAGATTTAGCATGGAGTAACCCAAAAATCATAGTTACACAGTGAGACAGACCTGAATTTGTTGCTAGCTTTTTTGCCAATTAGCCACATGACCATTGACAACTCATTTAGCTTAGACTAAAAAAATGTATCTAACACTACTCTATATGGGTGTAGTTAAGATTAAATAGGATAACATATGTAAGGATGCAAACCCTGAACCAGGTACTCATTACATAGTAGCTTTATTTCATAGAGCTTCCCTGTGTACCTTAGAAAGCAGCATGCTTTAACTAAAAAAAGAGAATACTACCAATGAGCAAGTATCAAGATTATTGCAGAAAGGTGCCTGATGCTCTCTGCATCTTCAGGAGAGCTCTGGGGTAAAGATAGATGATAATTATAGACTTTTAAAAATTAATCTGAAAGTATCTATCCCCAAATGCTACAAAAATGGTATATGCCACTGTGAATAAAAAATCCTGATAGATTCATTACCAATTTCAAAAAGTTGTAAGTTATATATCTGCCAAACACACACATACATACATACATACATACATACATACA
>NC_045030.1:47363779-47366272 GCF_008632895.1 Mastomys coucha | reverse complement strand
TGGTTTATATACATTTATAAAGGATGTTAACATTAGTTTGAAAAAACATTTCATTTTGTAGTCATTTCCTAATCCTATAATGATTTTGTATGCTCATGGAATATGAGTTTATTTTTTTTACTAAGTTAAATCAGATAATTTTAAGGCTCTAAATTGTATCTGTGCTCTTTTAAAAGTTAACTCTTATCCCATCATGAAAAACACTATATCTTTAAAACTCAAGTGCTTTGGGAAAAAATATAAAAATTTGTAATAGTTGTAAATTGGTATGTACACTGTAGAGTAATTTGAAATCATTAGAATGATGCATTTTTTAAAGTAAATGCTTTGCTAGTAAAATGAGTAAAGCCTTATTGCACTGTATTAATGGAGCTCGAGACATCTGAAATTGATTTTGAAATTAAACACCAGAAATTGCAACTTGAAAAAATAATTAGGTAAATCATTATATAGCAATCAAAAAGAAAAAAAGAAACCTCTTGAAATTTAGGAAATTGCAAATTAAGGGTGTCAGTCATCCTGATTTGGCAAGGGCAAGGATTGTCAATGAAAAAGAAAACATACACCACTTAAAATATTCTTGAAAACTGAATGATGACGAAGATTTATTATTCTATTTTGGTTTCTAGTCTTTTACATTCTTACTGCATATCAGCATAAGAGCTTCATTTAGCAAAGGTCTTACAAATATTTCATCATTTAAGGACTTGATAATAGGAGACTTTTACAGAGGACAATGGTTTCACTAGAGGAAAAGAGGGTGAAAATATTCATCTCCTAGTTACATAGCTGATATCTGTTCATCATTTGAAAAACAGGAATTATCCCAGTATACCACATGCAAAGTCCCAATTAGATATTCCTCGATCTTTCATTTATTCCAGTTGTCTTTAGGTCTAAACACCTTGCACAAATCCAGTTTATTTTTAGCATTAGAGCCAAATACTTTAAAATGGAGTGATATCAAAACTAAATAACGTTCATATCTAACTTTCTCTGCATGAAAGAGATTCATGTAATATTCTTTAGACTTATCTATGATATTAATTGAATCCAATCACTGTCAATACAAGTGCCCGTGACTATTCTATTTTTCCTTCTGCCTTATTTAATCTCTCCAATTACATTTCAAATGAAGCAATAAGGGATAAAATACCCCTACCTTCTAGGTCACTCCAATTTTTTCAGTGGCCTAGTGATGACATTTCATTCTTTACATGTAGCTTTCATTGTAGGTAGTAATTACCACATAATAAAAAGCCCCGGAAAGAACTTAACTCAGGATTTGTACATGAAAATGAACTGATATAAAGCAGCCATCTTTTTAATCCTGTGCCTTGTTAGAACAAGATACCCAAATATTATCATAGTCTATGTAATGTTTCTAAATAGCTACTTAGTCATATCAGTTATTCAGAACTGAAAAAAAAGTTACTGCTTAAATGTGTGACAATGTCACTACAGTAAGTTAAATTATGATGCATTTTGGAAATGTCATGCACCCATTATTAGATTTTGTATGTCATTTATAACTTATGTTTTAAAAGTCTTGAGATATGAGAGGTCCAAAAATAAGTTTAAACGTGTGCCTAGTATCAAACCGAACTTAATGGAGTACATAATAGAAAGAAACATGCCAATATCTCAGAAGTGTATTTTGCTAAACTGGGAAAAATTCTTTTCTATTCTTTTGTGTATTAAGGACTCAGGGGACTTAGAAGTGAGAAAGCAGTCACATTTGAAATCCTGGACAAAAAGATCCTTGAGGACAGGTTATTCACTCACTCAGAGAAAAGAGGGTTCTGAAGATACTTGGTAATGTTGTTCAAGTACTTGAAGAGCTCACAGATAGGGCATAGTGACCAAGGCTCCTCCAGTCCCATGGAAAACAGAATAAAAAGCAATAAAATGAAAAGAAGTCATGTTTGGCTACAAAGAATAATGGCACTGAGAAAGAATAATATATATTGAGGAGCATCCAGTCAGTCTTCCTAATGCCTAAGCACTGGCTGACTGCACTCTTCCAGTCATTCCAAGCCTTTTGCATGACTTAATTATTCCTTATAGAATATGAGGTGCAACTCCAGTTTCTGAAATTATGTTTTATGATGAGCCATTCTGAATACTATTCAGACTTATTTTGATAGACTTTAGAAGAGAAACAGGAAAAGATGTTAAATTTACTCTTCATTTGAAAATATAAGTTTAAAAAGAGATTTTTTAACTCTCCGAACTGCCCAAAGATGTGGAGAAACAGCCATGTCTCACTGCTTGTAGAAAGTGGTGTGGTATATTGCCAGTATCTATCAAAATTTTAAATGGATATAATATTCCCATTAACTGCATTTCTAAATGATATTCTAGAGAAATTCTAGAATGGTGAAACAAAGCCATTGTCCACAATAGAAAAATGTCAGAAACAACCCAAATATTTATGGCTAAAATATTAAACCGTTAAATAGATATAGACAGTGATAATAAATAAATAAATAA
>NC_045030.1:47361917-47363468 GCF_008632895.1 Mastomys coucha | reverse complement strand
GTGTGTGTATGAGAGAGAGAGGGTAGACATACATACATATGACACATACAGATGTTTAAGAAGAATATAAAGCAGTTATCAGTGGTTAGTTTGGAAAATAAAAAGTAATTGACAACTGAAATTGTATTAGTATTCTATCTTTAAAGTTAAATTTTGCCATATAAATGTTTTAAATTACTTACAAAAGCATGTGGTGAAAGACAAGTGGAAGTCGGGAAGCAAATATATGAGAGAGTAATAAAGACAAATACTGCAAATAGATATTTGTGAGATTTGACAAGGAAAAATTCTTAGACCAAGACTAAAGATAGACAGGTAACAACAGGAGTGCAGGAGGCAAAATATAATGGGGAAAACACACTTTCAAAAGCAAAAGAAATCATAAGATTAGGTAATATAAAATGTGCAAAAGTTAGAAAACTATGTGTAACTTTGTGGTAATGGATAAAAAAATTGTTCTACTGGATGGTGAAATATGTTATAAATCATAAGTATGCTAAACAAGTTGGTATTGCTGCCTGAAAAGTTACATCACAGAGTAAGATAGATAATCTAGAAAAAAACTGAAAGGAGATAAGAATTTAGAGTAAGATAAATCAGTATAGATAGGATGGGATGACACAATATTCCAAAATTCTTTGTATAGCCACTTAGTCTTGAAAACCTGACATATTTCCCTGAATCAGCAGAAAAATAGTAAGTGGAATGTGAAATCTACAGAATTAGAAAATAGGAGTAATTGTGCAAGGGAAATTATTAATACTACTGATTTAAATAGGTCCTTGTATTCATATTTTCACTTAAAGAGGTTACTTTCCTATGATGATACAAAGAGTGAGAGCAAGTTCATAAGGACCATTATAGTTACAAATAGAGTCCAGGTGTCCTATTCCAGGTTTAGGGAATCCTTTCTCATTTCATTGACAGTTCCTTTTGGATACCCAGTGAAGTTATAAAGTTTAGTGGTCGTTTTCATTTTGTTTGTTCAGGAATTGGAATCTCTTATAGATTTGAAAAGTACCTAGGGTTGAAACTAACTTGTGAACTAGTTTCCTTTCTGGGAAACAAAAAAGAAAAAAATATCATTGTAACAGGAAGAAAGGCATAATTCAAGTCCCAGAAGATTTAAAGGAAAAATTATAGGCCAGTAGGATGGAAACCCCAAGGTTTCTGGACCTAGTCCAAGACGTACCAGAAGGGCCTAATGCAGTCATTCATTGATTTGAGAGATAAGATATGTCAAATGTATTAGAATTACTATGAGGCAACATAGAAGGCAGAGGCTAGCTTGCCAACCTTTACTTGATCATTTGCTGCTAGGTATTACTGGCAAGAGGGTCAGAAATATTACCTTCTCCCTGCCCCCTTTCCTCTCTGTTATAGCTAGTCAATTCTCAATTCTGCTCTGCTTCAGCTCCAGTTACCCTTTTTACTCAAGCCACCTTTGTTGTCTGGACTTAGTGTTACCTATTAAGAATATTTTTTTGTGAAATAGGGCAAAATTCAAGCCACATTAATTTTTACTAAAAAGAAAGAGATTGAGAGAGAGAG
>NC_045030.1:47359052-47361327 GCF_008632895.1 Mastomys coucha | reverse complement strand
TTTACCCATTCACTTTACATCCCACTCACTGCCTCACTCCTGGTCACCCCCTTCCACACTCCTTCCTCCACTCCCTCCTTTCTCTTCGGAGCTAGAGGGGGCCCTCCTGGGTATCCCTCAACCCTGGTAGTCCCTGTGAGGCTTCATTTCTTTCCTACTGAGGCTAGACAAAGCAGAAGAATATACATCCCACAGATAAGCAACAGCTTTTGGGATAGCCCCTTTTCCAGTTGTTTGGGACCCACATGAAGACCAAGCTGCACATCTGCTACATATGTGTGGGAATGAAGGGTAAGGGTGGGGTGGGTTTAGGTCCAGCCTATATATGTTCTTTGGTTGATAGTTCAGTCTCTGAGAGCTCCAAGGTTCCAAGTTAGTTATCTGTTGGTCTTCCTATGTAGTTCCTATCCCCCTTAGGGACCACTCTTTCTACTGTTCTTCTAGAAGAGTTCCCAAGCTCCATAGACTGTTTGGCTATGAGTGTCTGCATCTATCTGAGTTAGCTGCTGGGTGGAGCCTCTCAGAGGATAGCCATGTTAGACTTCTATCTGCAAGCATAACAGGGCAGCATTAATAGTACCAGGCATTGGAGCTTGCTCATGGGTTGTGTCTTAAGTTGGACTCTCTAATGATTGACCATCAAAGATGTTACTTAAGGCTATATAAAATGATATATTTGGCCTCAGAATTTCCTAAGTTTGAATGTACATTAGAAGTAACTGTGATGCTCACTGAATATTGTGTGTTCATCCTTGCCCTGATTCAAATACACAGGAGTCTGAGATGAGGATCAGGTATCAACATGTTTAGCATGCTACCCAGATGATTGTAACACATAAGTAATCTAATAAGTATGTTACATATTTTAAGTCTCTTTTCTCTAGGCACAGAAAGTAGGTGCTCAGCATATTCTTAATATAAGATTTCTGGGCATAGTCTGAAGTTGACTAATTTGTGGTTAATTTAGGGCTTTGGGTTTTATTAATAGCAAGGTGTTATACAATACATCAAAATAGATATGTGGCCAATTCCAACATTCAGATGCTCAGTAAAATAATTGAGCTGGTGCTAACAGCTGCATGTTAACCATACTTAGGCAAGACTATAATCTGGGAAGTCATTTTTTATTCTTTTCTTATCATGTTGATGATTAAAGTACACTTTAAATAAGGTCCTGACAAACGGTTTGTTTACATGACTTACTAAAATTGGTTTACATCTCAGTGTTGGTATTTAATCACTGCAGGGAACTTTTATTTCTCATCCTTAAATAATCATAATAATACTTAGATAAAATTATATAAAATAAAATAGTGAATATAGATATATTATTCTTGATATGTCTGTAAAAATTGTTCAATTCATACCATTGCCTTACATTATTCACCTAGATTTGAGAATAGTTAATATACATTCAAAAATCATTACATATCCATCATAGTAGTAACTTGTCAATAATAAAAGGCAAAAATATATCTGAAGAGATGGCTTGGTAGATATAAGTGTCCTTTGCATAAGTACCTGAGTTTGAATCTACAACACCCATGTAAAAGCTGGTGTAGTCATGAGTGTCCAGCATAGTGGACCAGAGACAGGCATATCCTTAGGGTTCACTGGTCACCCAGACTAGCCAAAATGGGGTAAGCCCCAGGTTCAGTGAGAGATCCTATTTCTCAGTAATAGAACAAAGAATGATAGAGTAGACCACCCAACATCCTGCTCTGGTACATGCACATAAAGACACAGAAGCCACATATATACCCACACAAAAAGTCATACAAATAAATAAAAAGAAAATAAGCCTAAGACAAAATAGTGATTCCTACATTTTCTCTTTTCACCATTTACTTCCTAGAAGCTGTTAGGATATATCTAAAATTCCAGTTCCAGAGAATCCAGTATCCCTTTCTGACATCCTTGAACACCATTTTTGATTGTGGCACAAATGCATATCATTCACACAAAACACTCATACACATAAAGTAAAATAAGCCTAAGGGAAGAATTACCATTATTATTATTATTATTATTATTATTATTATTATTATTATTATTATTTATCATTACCATCATTATTATTATTATCATCATCTGTGTGTGTGTGTGTGTGTGTGTTTGCAAGGATGGACCCATGTGCCTCAATTTTGTACACAGAGGACACCTTTATGGAATGACTTCTTCCTTTCTGCTTTTAAAAGAGATGCAGGTATCAAAGTCAGGTCTCTAGGCTTCAGCAGCAAGAGTGCGCTGGGGGGGGGGTGCCTTTAAATAGGGG
>NC_045030.1:47345997-47358449 GCF_008632895.1 Mastomys coucha | reverse complement strand
TGTTCATCCTAAGGGGCTGCAAACCCTTCAGCTCCTTGGGTCTTTTCTCTAGCTCCTTCATTGGGGACTCTGTGTGCTAGTTTTAACAAGATTGGCCCCCATAGGCTCATATATTTGAATGCTCGGGGACTGGCATTAAGTGTTTCACTGAGTGTGGCCTTTGAGCTTTCAGAAGCTTAAACCAGGGATAGTGTCACTCTCTTCCTGCTGTCTGCCAATCCAAATGTAGAACTCTCAGGTACCTTTACAGACCAGGTCTGCCTGTACGCTGCCATGTTCCCCATCATGACAATAATAGACTAAACCTATGAAGGTAAACTCAGCCCCAATTAAATGTTTTCCTTTATAAAAGTTGCTGTGGTCATGGTGTCTTCTTTACAGCAATAGGAACCCTAAGATAAAATGCCTTTAACTGCTGAGCGATATTGCTGTCCCATATTGCTAGTTTTTGAAAATTGCTCCTGCTAACTATAGTACAACTTGAACTCTTATGACATTGCATTTTTAAAGCTCTTCTTAATCATTATTGCATGTGATTACAACAACCCCATGAGCGAATATTACCATTCGGCAGAGGAGAAAATCCAGGTACACTTAGGATTAATGGCTTGCTCAAGTTCTGAATTCATATTAGGTTTCTTCAATTAGCACATTTCTCCATGTACGGGCTATTTAATGGCTGAGACCATGCTTGAGTGTCAATAAGTGAATCAATTTGACCCGCTTTTCAGGTCAAGGTTTATAACCAAATATATTTCATGCAAAAATACCACAGATCTATGCACTCAAAGCTACCTCAGCCAACATTTCCTTAGCTGCTTTGCCTATCCTATACCTAAAACTACATCTTTTTATAAATAGTAGGCATTGATCTTTATATTGCCATTAAGACTCATTTCCTTCTTCCTACTGTGGGAGGAACAAGAACTAAGAATGTTGTTGAAAGGGTGACTTTTAGACATAACTTTGGGTGGTTTCCAGCCTGAAATTTATTCCTGGAGCTTTTCTAGCAATGACACCATTTTGCTCTTGAAAATGACTTTATCATAACTTTTTACATTGGGTCATTAAACCTGATACATTATGAAACTAAGACACCCAAAATACTCAGTCTTTGTTCAGATTTTATAGACTTATATTGGAAACCATGTGGCTTTAGTCATCTCCTACCTCAATTCATGTATCCTTCCCATCAACTTCTTTAATTATATTTGTATCACTTCTATATATACCCCTTTAACCAAATCCTGTCCATTCTAAGGAGTAATAAATTTTTCTTAGTGGCTCCTGTTGGGTCTGCCTTCTAGTTACTTTTCTCTATCTCTAAAATTATATCTAGGTATCCTTGCTTCTAGCATGAATAACCCAAATACTATCCCATGACTTAAGCTCCAGTTATGTTTTGTCTTATTTATATGTTGGACATAGAAGTAGAACAATAGAACTCCCTCTCGTGGGCCAATCAACATAACCTGGAGCTTCTGGGGAGTCAGACTTTTTAATACTTAGGTGCAATGATGTATATCATGGCTAATTTTCTGGATTATATTAAGATTCCACATATTGGTCTATCAGGAAAGAGTTTTGTGAAGGACTGTATTTTTTGTATATGTACTTGGGTTACAAGGGGCTATACCTAGCCTTTTCAGGTCCTGGAGTGAAAACTCAAATAGAAAATGGTGGTAACCCCATTCTCCTCACAGTATTACTTTGTTCAGCATCTTTCTATAGCAACCATATATCCAATAAGATTTCTCATTCAACACCAGAAGGACACTGTGAACAGAGGTTTTTACTTAGTACAGACAGTCATCCATCCAATTGAATAGAAAGTTCAATTTATTTTTGTTCAGGCTATAAGAATAAAATACATTTTAGGACCATTTATTTACTACCCTTCAATTTGTCCGTTTATTTATTGAATTATTTATCACAATTTATTTACTACCCTCCAAGGAAAAAAAGAACACTTGTAAAGTTTTATCATCCATATGTGAACATGAAGTTGATTTTGAAATTTGCTTTGCTGTCTAACCAGTGAGAAGTAGGTAGATTGACATTAGCATAAAATAAGAGATGAATGAGTCCATGGTAGATATATGGGATGAAAAATATGGGATAGAAGGGATAAAGAACAATCATGTTAATAGGTCCTCCTATTTTCTCCCCTTCCCAACATGAAAAAAAAAAACATTTTTATTCTCTCTGTAGTTATGTGTCCTGTGGTAATTTCCAACCAAATACATAGCACAGTAGCAGATCTCTTCTTTCTTGGGAATTTGTTGGGTAGCAAAAGTTGACATAACTTTTACAATCACAGTTGGAATGACTGACACTGTTAAAAGCAGAAAACTTTGGAGTTTGTTATAAGAAGAAAAATATTGTCATTGATGTTTGCTGCAGAATTCTTCCCAACTAGTGGATTTCAATCTATTTGAAATCTATTATGGGCTCCTTCTATCAGTAAGGTTGATTGTTTTCAGTACTGTCTAGCTTCTCATTTAAAGTGGTAGTTCTGAAAGGAAGTGGACCGTATGTACTTTTTTAAAAGTTCCCCTTAGTCATTTAGTTTGTGGATGCACACACATGCTAACACACCTAAACATTGCTGTGTGAATAAATTTTGTTTTGTGCCTTAAAAGTGTATCTTAACATGGCATGCAAATTTGTTCTTTTGTTCTCATTGAAAATGTTCTTCAGAAAGGCTAGTGACATGGAAATAACCTTTGTCATATCCAAAAAGATCACTTTCCTTCTGGCCATAACCCCAAAATGGTATTTTTGTTTTCTGAACAAATCATATTGAAAACTTACGGGCACATTATATTAAAACATTTACTCTTGCATGCAAGTCAAGTTCCTTCGCAGTAAAGAGGCTGCTATGGGCTTCAAAATGAATCTAAAAACGTATACCTACTTTAGAAATTAGTTTCTAAAGCATGCTGTGCACCTGAGACTTAGTATTCATTATGGGTAACATTATGTGCACCTAATACATTGTGACATGAAAAGTCACAATATTCTTGAGGATTTCTCTGTAACACAGTGGGAGGACCAAAGGCTACTTAGTAGAACAAGAAACCAGGAATGGATCTTTGTGTGATGTATTCCCATTTTAGATTCCATTTTAATTCATGACCCTGAAAGAGATTATTGGTCTTCTTATCTTTAATATAACAAAGATTCTTACGCTGCATCCCTGCTTTATGTGAAGTTGAATGGTGCTAAATCCTGGGGTTCTTAAGATACCTCAGGAGCTTCCAAGGAAACAAAGAGCAAACTAGAGTCTTAAACCTAGACTTTGTAATTAGATAAAATTATGATTCTATATTAACAAATGTTTTTTGGCATATATACCGAGATTCTAATTGTTTTTACCTTGAAGCACAGTACACTTTTGTAGTTGTGAAGATCATATAACTTGTTTTGTCTATGAAATATAAAATGTTAGGTGTAGCATCTGAGTGAAAGCATTTAAACACACACTGAAGAATTTATTCATGTTCACTTAAACTGCCTTGGAGCACACTACAAATCTCATGGTGAGATCTCCTTTGAAACCAGCATGTAGCTAAAGGACAAATAAAGGTCTACTGTATACAGCTACCGCCATTAAGAAGTCTTTTGAAAAACCTAACCTAACCTATACTGGCCAGTACAGTAGCCTTTCAAAGCTGCTAATATATTAGAGCATCTGAAACTGAGCCAGTAGTCCTGTGTATAGCCTTGTCTCTGCTATGGACAGGACCGGGGACTTTTATGAGTTTTGTTGTTTCCCTCTTTCTCAATGAAGGAATAAACAATCTGCATGCATCCTAAAAAACAAAAAGGATATGTTTAAAATGAAGGGAAATAATTGTTCTGTTTTGTAGAAATAATAGCCAATATAAATGTTTGAGTAAATATAACCCTAAAACGTTCTAGAAAGAGGAAGCCGAACAAGAAAACTTGTAAAGTTTTTCTCCCAAGTACCTGAGTACCTCCTTGACAGAGAAGAGCTTGTGCTTAAATCTGGCTGATACTTTTTTTCCTTTTCAACATTTATACATTTATCCCCCACCCCGACGCCCCTCTCTGTGTCTGTTAACCTGTATGTATAAAAAACAGAGCAGGTACACACGAAAGTCAGAAGACAATTTAGCATGGGTCAGTTATCTACTTCTACCATGTGGATTCTGGGAATCAGGCTTAGGTCATTAGAGTATTTGACAAAACATCTACCAGTTGGCCCATCTTACCACTCTGATTCTTTTTACTGAGTAAATATTCACCAACATATTGTTCTTGTGAAAATCTGATTCTATACATTTGTTAAAGAAAAGCACCACACTTAAAGGGTTTAAATAACAGGATATTTGCATTGCCATTAAAGGTTAAAAAAGTATAAGTCATAACATTCTGTATTATGACACTTATTTGTTATACAATTTATTCCAAAAACAATGAAATGTTGACATTTGAAACACATGTTCCTTTTATAATAACTTCAGAAGTAAGAGCTAATACATGCCCTCTAAACTATATTAATTTGCATTTTGTGGAGTATAATTATTTCTGAAGTATTACCTACTCTTGTAGTGCAAACAATTTGATATTTAGAGCTTATGCATTGTCAGCTTTCCAAGGGAGTTTGAAGTAATACAAGCAGAGTAGTGTATGATTTAGAGACGAAGATTGCTGTCTCTCTGATTCTCAGTTCTCAAAACAATACAGTTACCTATCTCTTCCATGTTCACTATGGTGATGGTTTTCTCCTTTGTAAACTAACCAGTGAGTTAGAATCGCATGTGACTTATGGTGAGAAAGGCTTCCTAGTAAACTGATTATAGGAAATATTAATTAGTGATCTCAACATGAAAATGCTGCCGTTTCCTTTATTCCCTGCACTGTCCTGATGATATAATGCCAGGATAAAATCTATACCTAAAGTATTAGTGGATACCTCAAAGACTATATGTTTTTAGCAATAACCACATATTCCATGCTTCTTTGGCTCTAAGCTTCAGTTTTATATTCTAGGGTCATAATCCTTTGGGACAGTATTGCTTTTTTTTTTACCCCAGCTGTCTCATTTCTCCAAGTCTTAAACCTTTGTGTGTCTTTCTGCATAGTAAGCTTCCTCTGCATGCCACTGGAGTAAAGACATTTAAGGGTTACATGAACACACGAGAAAGGCAAGGCCAGGTTGTATCTTTTGATTAATTTCACTCCTCCCTCTAAATCCCCTAGAAATGATGACATACAGTTCCTTTGGTATTGCTACAGTTCTGATTAACTATCTTAAATGGCTTGTCAGCTGAAATTTGAACCTCTGGAAACTACTGTCTTACAATCCCACTATCCTTTCTCAAAACCAAGTGCTTTAAATATAAGTGAGAGAAAAAAGAGCAGCCGGGTTTTGAGAATCTGAAAATCTGTCTCCTCCAAATGTTTCATTTTTAACGACATGATCTTACAGACTTTTATTTCTTCAAAACCTATGCCAGTCTAATTTTCCAGCCTATCATATTAAGCTGTTTTTCATTTGTTGTAAACGATTTCCCACAATATCCTTATTTGATCTGCCAACGTGTACAATCTATGGGCCTTAAGGGGAATTGGGAAGGCAAGTTCTACTGTTCAAAAACCCCTTGTGTGTTAGCCACAGCATAATTGTATTTCTGCTTTACACCTATATCATGGTTGGGTAAACAAAGTTATACCCAATGGTGAATGAGTAATCCTTTTCTGTAGTATCAATTTCCAGAGCTTTGGCCCCATGAAATGAAATATCTGTTAGTGTGTTTACCATTACCAGTCCAACTCATAAGATTGTATTGATTAAATTTTTGTACTGCAAAAATACCATTTTAAACCAGGGTGAAATCAATATGGGTGTGTATTTTTATATACAAATTGGATTGAGCTCAGAAAGAATATTCTTTGTTGGAAAAAAATAAATAAATCTGGGAAGAAAATCTGATAAAGAAGGGAAAGATTTTACCCTTCCTGGTGCTTCAGTAATTTTTTTCCCTGGCTCTTAATCAGAGCCCAGCCCTCACTGTCTGAGTGGAGATTTCTTTTCTGCTCCAAGCAGATCAATGTTTGCACAAATTAGGACGTCAGATAACATCATCAGTGTGCAAATGCCTTCTTCAGATTGAAATGACACAATAGCATCCCTTTCAGCTCTTTGGGAAGCAGCACAAAACAGCCAGTGAGGCTCCTGAAGGCTGTGTGCTTTACTGTAAAGCACGGAAGCTCTTTTTCCTGGAGCACTTAATGCTTCAGAAACATCCCACCAGATGGGGTAGGATTATTTCCAGAAAGCAATTAAGGCAGTTACTGGAGCGATGGTAAGGCATTGCTGTGAGTAAGCAAATAGCAAAGTTGTAACCCCTCGACTTGTACTAGTTTTATTTGCTTTGGTTAAAGCTGAAGTTCAGAGATAATGAATATAGCTTATGAAAGCTGAAAAGTGATTTATATTAACTCTGAATATGGACTTCCCATGCATGAGGAAGACCAAAGCTTAGTCCCAAAATAATAGTACAAGCACTTGTCTAAAACTAAAGACAGTATTCTCTGGCTTCCTTATAATCCTAACAAAAGCACATTAGTATAAAGTCTTAGGGCACCTGTTACAGAGTACCACGCACAGAATGTACTCACTCAGTGTTACTTCACTGTTCCTTCCTATAGTCACTCTTCCCCATCTCAGAAAATACAACTCCATTCTTCTACTTATTTGGGCCAAAACCCAGAGTTATCATTATCTTTCATGCCAACTTCTGATCAGTAAACAAATCAAACTGACTGCATCTTCAAAGTATGTCCAGAACCTGATAACAGGCTCTACTGGTTTCATCCCAATCACTGTCTCCCAGCACCTTTTGTTTTCATTATCATTGCCAATAACCCATCATCTAGTGGCTAAGTTGCTTTGTCTTTGTTGTTCTTTGTTTGGTTTGGTTTTCTTGTTCTCCTAGAGTCTTTCAACACAACAACAGCAAAAGTGATCCTTTGAAAATCAGATAATGTCACTCCTATGGTCAGAATGGCTCTGTGGTTTTCTCACTTCCCTCAGAGTAAAAGATGGCATCCCTATCGTGTTCCACAAGGCCCTCCCTAAGAGCCCTCTCACAAACAATTCCCTATTCCTGTCACCATTCCTGTCTTATGCATCTGCTCTAGCTACAGACTCTTGACTCCTTTTTTATTTTTTTTAAATGCTAATATTCTCTCAGTTCAGAACCTTTCAGAGGCTTCAAAAAGCCTCTGCTTTCCTCTCAAATCTCTGCTTTTCCTTTCGTATATTTTTGTGTCAAATATATATTATCAGAGAGGTTTTCTTTTCTAACCACTAATGCAAAACAGCAACTTGCTAGTCTCCATAACCAATCATTCTAAATTTCCTTCTAAAATTATTGCCAACAAAAGAGCCCAAGTTTATGCATTATTCCATAATATACATAGAATATAAATTCCTCTTAAGAAGACTACCACTATATCTTCAGTGATGGAACAGTATCTAGAACACAATAAGTTCCCACATCCAATTTGTCTTCAAATAAATCTACTAGTATTTTTTATTGAATGCCCAAGATTTTGTCTCATGCCCTGTTGTTTCCTCCATCCTGCTTCTTCCTTCAGTTTTTTTTTATTTTTGAGATTATAATATAATGACATCATTTCTCCCTTCCCTTCCTCCAAACCCTCCAATATATCTCTTTGTCCACTTTCAAATTCATAGCCTCTATTTTTGTTGGTTGTTGTTACATATGTATATGTATATACATATGCATTTCTAAATAGACTGCTCAGTCTGCATAATATAAATTGTATGTATGTCTCCTGTTGTGGTGCACAGTCCCAACAGGCACATCTACAAATCAGCTTCCTCAGATTAGACCCAAGAAACATTGTGGAAGATGGGGCAAGAAGATTGGGTGAGCAAAAGGATAAGGGGATTTTTCTGTAAGAATGTGTTTTCCAGTAATGTCAAGAATCTATACATATAAAAATCTCATCAAGATACTGCCTAAACTTGACTTGAAGAAAAATTTATAAAAATTATTTATTGAACACCTGTTGCTGGCTGTTTATATGCGGCCTGTACATCTGCCTTAAATTTTTATTCATTGTATGAGGGGGGTGTTTTTGCCTACATGTGAATCTGTGCACCATTTGCATGCCTAGTGCCCATGTAGACCAGCAGAAGGTTTCAGATACCCTAGGCCTAGAGTTATAGACCTTTGTGCTTGGATGCTGGGCGTTAACTCTGGGTCCTTTGGAAGAGCAATGAGTGCTTTTAAATGCTAAGCCATCTCTTAATAAACAAGAAATATGCTTCTCTTTTAATAAACAAGAACTTGGTGGGATATATATTCTCTCCATGTTGATAAATGAATAAATTGCATCTTAAAAGTGTATCATTTGTTCAAGATGGCATAAATAGAATCAGAGCTATGCTCTAACTCCTGAGTTATTGTACTCTTTCAACCCTGGAATTTTCTTCAATTGATCTACTTTTCTTTTTCCTCTCTGTTACTCTGCATGCAGCAGATGGGCCATTGATAAAATCCAGAAATACTGGGTCCAGACAAACTCTTAAGACTTACTAATTGTGTTGCTTTCTCCCCCTACTCTCACACTTTTTGCATTGGATTTTCTAAAATAGCTCAGCAATCTTAATACTCACCAACTGCCATATGAGTGTAAGCAGCAAAAAGAAAACTAGAAACTTCTTTCTAGTTCTTTATAGCTCTCTAGTCACCATGATAGCCTTGGGTTACTGAAAAAGATTTTGGATTAAGAGGGTGGCAAAGGTTATTTATTAATGAAGAGAGGAGAAATAAAAGAATAGCTATTCTTTATGATTTTTAAAGAATCACAAAATGAAAATTACTCAGACTATTGTTAGAAGAAAAATCCTCATGCCATTTCCACATTTTGACTTAATAGACCTGGGTTGGGACCCAAGATTTTATATTAGGTAGCCTGTGGGCCCTACTTTGCAAAGCTCTGTATCATCCAAACACACTAGGTTTTGATTAATAGCATGAGGTTTTGTTGTGAAGGTGCCAGAGACATTATTTTAAAGGAGAAAAACATCATGTCACTTTACTTAAAAAGCTTGGAGAAAATTGGATTTTCATTTAGACCCTGAAAATCATTTGGAATGCCTTGCAAAGTTCACAATTTAATATACCCAGCTGCAGTAGGAGTTCAACTTCTCAAGTCAGCAGAAGCAACACATGATGAGAAAAAGTCAGCCTCACTTGATATATGATGACCAAAATATGTATGCTAATTAAAAGCTTCACACTTAATGGGAACAGTGCATTTATTAATGATGCATGGCATTGGCATTGCAGTGAAACAATAGATCATGGTCTATATTATCCAATGCATGGCATTACAATAAATACCCTAAGGATTAATAATGTTCCATTATGAAAAATGTCAAGTTTAAAATCATTGTTAGGTTACTGAGCAAGTAGCATCAGCCCTCAGACCCTGAAAATACAGACAATGCTAAAAAACAAACAGTGCTGAAAATGAAGCTAGCAAAGCAGGTCCAGAAGTATAGGAATGTTGCTCTCAGTACAGGGTTGGGGGGATACTAGCGATTAGAGCATGAAATTTACTCCCAAAGTTGCCCTACTATGTTCTTGGCCCATGACTCCATGTGTAACACATCTTGTATCACACCTGGAGTAAGTGTATAAACTGGATCAAAGAAGAAAAAAGAAGAATTTTTGTCTGTTATTTTAATGGTAAAACTTTCTGCTGGACCTAGCATAATACTAAACACATACAGAGCCACCTAGTCAGGAGTATTAAAATGTGCCCCTTTTAGCATTGCTAAAACAAAAGCCCATCTACTATAGTGATAGTGGTATTGAACTTTAGAGAACACTTTAAAAACATGTATTCTAGATATTAAACTCCAATTTTCTAAAATACAGCCTCCTTTTGGCAGCACTCAAACTGATTTTTCTAAGAAAATTTGGAGTCCGACACTTTGACTTCACAACAATCCTTGGTGCTTTGTCCTGGGGACATTTTTTAAGAGTCCCATGTATGAGATGCATGCTATTGGTCTTAAGTGATACTGTGTTTTCTCTAGACCTTCAGAAATAGAAGATACATAAGAGAGAGGAATAGGGAAAATAAATAAACTGCTAGCCAGAGTATTCAGTGTTCTCACAGATGTCACCTATTAAAAGGAACCCTCCTAAATCGCTATCTCATTTGACAGTTTTGAAAACACAGTTACATGTTTGACAGATTAGGAAGTAACATTAAAATATCCCTACAAGTCCATACAACTGTATATGAAATAATTGTATGTTCAAATCTCTTTATATCTGCATTAATTATTTTCTCATTGCTATAACAAAATATCTACAAAATCAGCAGTCTAGAGAGGCCATCCATCATGGTAGCAAAAGCATGGTATCAAATGAAATGAAATTGAAGGTGTCTCTATTGAAGAGCCCCTTAGGAATGGTTGAGCAATACAAATGTCAATGCAGAGTGAAACACATTCATTTATAAAAAAGAATTGGCTCATTTTGAGTGATACTATATGACTCCTTCATATTATGTTGATTTTTTTCTATAAAAACTAAATTTACAGTAGAATTTTGTACAAAGATATTTGACTGTATACATAGTCAAATTTAAAGGGTGAATTGTCATACTCTGGTAAGAAGAAGAAAAAACAGTTCATCAAGTGTAATAAATTAAGTATCCTGTACACATAGTATAAGCAATTAGCTGAAATGTTATGAAGAAACCATCATGTTTCTCTTAGAGTAGCATCACAAGTTACAGCATTAGGTGAAGTACCACACACATTAATTTTACCCAATGCTAGTCACTCTAAGAGATAAGACATGAGTAAAGAGGCTTCACTAGTTTGATAGAGTAAATAAAGGATGGGGGAAGGGAGAAAATAGTCAGCATACATTACATAAATGTATGACATCATGAAATAACAAAATTAAGAAATAAGGAAACAGAATGCTGTCCTGTTGTGATCTATGCTCACACTTGTCATATAGAAATAAACTGTAGATTTAGACTGAAGCTAAAACCAAAATCCCCTTGACTGACCAGTCAATCAGATTTATTCAGTACATAAGGGCTTTCTGTGACTTTACCATACTCCTGAGAGCAGGATGTGAAAAGCATGGACTTTGGAGGTAGTAGGCTCTGTAGACACAAAGCCTTTGGAGGTAAGATGTATGGATTCAAAGCCCTGTTCTTATTGCCTACTATGAACTGTTAAGCAATTTGTTGAACATTGATATCTTCTGTAAATTAAGGCTCATAATAATACTTCTAACAGAGCCGTTGTTAAGACTAAGGACAGAAACTCATTTACATTGCTGAGTATAGAGCTTACTGTATACTATTCTCAGGAAATATTAGCCATGTCCACTGTCATTATTGCTCAATGTTCAAAAATGTACATACCTTATTGCTTAGGCCAGTGGATCCACCATATGTATAAATTGTGTGTTTAGAATATCTGATTTCTAGAGTACCATAAAAAATTATGTGAAAATGAGTGGCTTGACACCACAGAAAATTTTCTCAATCACTATTCTTCACATTAAAAATCTAAAATAGATGGACTAGGACCATTCTCCTAGTGGGGGTCCTAAGAGGAAAATACGGCTGCAAAGATGGCTGGTGCTTTTCCATGTCTTGGAACTATTTGACTCTAGTTTTCATGGAGCTTTTTCTACTGTCTTCTCTAATTATTGGGTTTAATGTATATTAATTTATTGAAAGATAATCTCATCTCAAGATGTTAAACTTATATCTTCAAAGACTATTATTTCATAGTTCGGCCTCATACACAGTGTCCAGGATTTGTGACATGGACAAATTGTTTGCCCTACTGACACTTTCTAAGGCATACGTGATTTCAATTATTTTGTCGTTGTCCTTTCCTTGATAAATCTCTAGGAAAGACTTGTATCATTTTATCTCAGATTTTATCAGAAATAACCACATACTACCAGCATTATGAAAATTGCCAAGTCTGTATTTTCTTTTCCATTGCTCCCCGCCCTGCCCCCCGTATTCCTAGCTTCTCCACAAGTCCCTTAACTAGTCTTACTTGCATGTAACACCTTTATTCTGTGCAACACCCCACCAATATCCACTGTATTCATGTCAAATTTATCTTGAAAAGTGCTTCAAACTTTAGGGCAGTTTTTAACTTCCCAATAATCCTGTCTATTTTAATGGTGCCACAATATTAGCTCATTGGGCAAAAAAGCTGGTAAGTAAATTTTCTTAAAAGACATTATAGTTGAAATTTGAAGGGAAAGCCTGACACACTCGCTAAGTATAGTATCGGTTTTCAATAGACCATCCAGTACTTTTGAACTTCATTTCTTGACAGCAGAGAATTCCAGTTAAATCTTCAAATGTTCGGGGAAAATGAAAAA
>NC_045030.1:47343091-47345051 GCF_008632895.1 Mastomys coucha | reverse complement strand
AACACATGCTACTGTGTTCCGTGGGTTACTTCATTCGTAAGCCTCAGTACTTTTCAAGAACTAATGTGTTTCTTGAAGTTCTGACTCATTTTCATTGGATTGTATTATTTCATGATTGTGCGTTTTTGATAACCATTACATGGGAAATCTCCAATGTCTTGTCATGAAACACAAAATTAGACTGTGTCCATAATGATAAGGTCTTTTAAGAAAAAAAATACATGAAGAATCCTGCTAAATTTCACTTCCTCTATACAGGCTCTGAATCATACCACTATTCCATTTTCTTGTTCATTTATTCCTAACAGCAGTGTTCCTACTATATCTTTATTGAGGGGTTTTTTTTTTCAATAAGATTTTGTCTCTTCTACTTGAAAAGAAATATACCTTATTAAACTCCACATTCTTTTCTCATTATCTAAATATCTCTTGCCCCTACTGATTGAACTTAAGTATTTCACTTTTGTTTCTTTTCACTCTGTCACTGCAAAACAATCACAAGCTTAATAAAAAGCATAAATAACAAATATTTAACAATAAATTGTTGGTTCATTTTTCCCAATCCTTGTTTATCTCTTAAAGACAAGAACATTGTTCTATAACAATCACAACTTAGCTATCAAAGTAGAGATGTTAAGATACGTAAAGCACTACTAACACTCAGATTTTATTCATATTTTTTCTATCTGTGCCAATACTGTCCATTGTAACAAAAATATCTTTACTAGAATCAGTCACTGACTTTTTATCATGTACTGTCCTATGGTCTCTTGCTAGCTGTACTATTTCATTTATTTTTCCATTGTTGTCATGGTCAACTGTGTTAAATATTGCAGATCAATTATTTTAAAGAATAATCCTCAATCTAAAGCTTTCTAGAATTATGTCACAGTATTGTTTGTGTTATCATTCTGAAGATAACAAAATTAACATTTTAGTCTTCCCACTGTTTCCTATCAAGGGGTGCCATTAATGAGTTGTTCCATCAATAATGATGTCAACTTTAATCCTTTAATTAAGGTGGCACCTTAATGGCTATTCTATTTATTCTCTTTTTGACTTATAATTAACAAGTATGTATAGGGATGAACACTGAAGTTATATAACTTCCATTAATCACTGAGCTTTCTATTTATCCATTAATTTACTTATGTAAGAGCTCATGGTTCCCTCTATTATACAAAGAGTTATATTTTCTCATTATTTCAATCCCCAAATATTTAGTTTTAGCCAGTGATAATCCCTTCAAAATATTTTCCCACTATTTAACATGACTTCATTACTCTGGTTATTTCCTCACTTTCTGTTATACTAAGATGTTCTGCAACCCCATAGGAAAACCAACACTGTCAACTAACCTGGACCCCTGGGAGCTCCCAGAGACTAAGCTACCAACCAAAGAGCATATGTGGCTCCTGGTACACATGTAGTAGAGAATCCCCTTGTCTGGCCTCAGTGGGAGGGGTTACACTTAATACTGTAGAGACTTAATACCCTAAGGAGGAGGGAGACCCTGGAGGGAGTACCCTCTAAGAGGTGAAGGGGAGCCAGAGATTGGAGGAAGAATTCTGAGAAGGGGGGCCAGGAAGGGCAACATTTGGAATATAAATAAATAAAATGAAGTAATTAACTGTAAAATACTGTTCTAGAGACTTTCCCACCTAGAGATCCATCCCATCTGCTGACACCAAACCCAGATACTGTTGCTGTTGCCAAGAAGTGTTTACTGACAGGAGCCCAGTATAGCTGTCCCCTGAGAGGCTCTGCCAGAGCCGGACAGATACAGATGTGGATATATACAGTCAAACATTGAACTGAGTGCTTGGACCCCAATGTGGAAGTTGGGGGCAAGAACTGTAGGAGCTGAAGGGGTTTGCAACCTCATAGGAAGAACAACAATATCAACCAACCAAAGCCCGATAGACTAAACCACCAACCAAAGAATACACATGGAGGGACC
>NC_045030.1:47339763-47342705 GCF_008632895.1 Mastomys coucha | reverse complement strand
TTTTTTTGTTTTTTTATTTATTTTAACTTTGATTTGCTATTAAGATAGAAGTATTTCCGGGTACTACAGTTAACACACATAGGGACATGTAGATACATATATCATGATTATATATCTGTCTGTATATCTATAGAAAATTATGAATATCCATTGTTACATCCAATTCAACACTGCAAGTTTCTTTTTTTATTGTCTGATTTTTTCATATTTTCAACTTTCTTCTCTGACAGTTTGACACTTGGATCTCTCATTCTTCACATATTTACTCTAGTCATTTCTCAACCCATTTCACACTGGATTTCATTCCCCATGACTCTACCTAAAGGGATGCCATTAGGGGACCATTAACCAACATTTTACTACATATAAGGAACACTCTTTATTCTTCGTTCTCCTTGATTTACAGAAAACTCTTCTTTCATTGGTTTCTATAAAACAACATTCTCTTGATTTTTGTCACATCCATGGCGAATTTCATTCTTCTTTTCTGGGCCTTTCTTCTTAAATTTAATTTTAAATGTTAAAATCTTCAGTCTTAGGAACCATTCATTTTTTCAGCTTATTTAGCAGTCATCTCTTGGTTTTATATATGATTTTCATGGAAGATTAATAAATTTAACCTCCAATCATGATACCATTACTTGATTTTTGAACCCATTGGTAAACCCATTGACAAACCCATTGACTATCCGCCTACTTGACAGCTCTAAATAGATTTCTCACAGGTACTTCAGATTAACATATCTGAAGCTGACCTCTTAATCTTCTACATGAAACCTGCTATTCCTTCAGCATTCACGATACTGATTTTTTTCAAAGTAGCACAACCTTTTACACAGTTGTCCATGCCAAACTTAGCCATGATTCATGACATTATCATGTTTTGCCTCTATTGTTGTAATCAGCCACAAGGTATAAATCTACTTCCTAAAATATTTTGAATACATCCATTTACCTCAGTCTCTCTGGCCATAGCAACCTGGATTTTGTGTCACCTGGATTCTTAAAAGTAGGTTAGGTGTACTCACTGTTCTGAGCATACATTCTTCATTAAGAGTAAATTTTGCCTTGTCTAGACACTTCAAGTAGTCTCATAAATGATATTTTTAAAAGTCCACTTCTACCCCATTCTCTATATTATATCCAAATATTATTTGAATACTAAGCAGCTTTTTTGTGAATGTTTGCCTCCTTTCAATCTGTTTCAACAGCACTTTTCATAATTTGTAGTTACATGTTATTTGAGGTATTTAGGCTACAAAATTCACACTCTAGGAAGACAGGGGCTCTCCCTCTCCCCAACCCACTCTCTGTAGTATGTGTGTGTGTGCTAGGTGTCGTGTGCTTGTGTGTATGCACGTTATAGTACTTCTACCATTAACAGTGTTTAACCAGTGGTGCACACTTCAAATCAAAGATGTAGGAATTGACATAAGGGAAATTAAAAAAAAAAAAAAAGAAGAACATGCTCATACTTGCAATGACAAACATTTGGGTGAACGACGAAATTTGTAGCCAAAAATTAAACTCTACTTATGTACTCACATATTTTGGTTAACATCAACATAAACAAACTAATTTCCTTGGAGTCAGCATCAGGGCATTTTGATTGGCTGGCTTGTTATCATTTCACTTTATGCCATTCAGAAATTGCCTTTTTGAGATTTTTTTTCCTCAACCATTTCTTAACTTGGTTGCTCAAAACTGAAATTGGATTGTATCCTGGACACAGCAGGAAGGCAATTTGCAGAGCCCATGAACATTGTTGAAATTATCATGCAACCTTATTAAATGCAATGTATATTTAAATTGAAAAAACTTTCTTTATTAAACCCAGATAGGTGAATTTTTATAGCTTCCAGCACTAAAGTGTATTAAGTTTGAGAGTCAGGTTAGATTAATTTCTAATCTTTATGGAAATCATTTTTATTAAAAAGTGGAAAGTTAAGATTTTGACAGTTACAGGGTTTGGAAAATCCTAAAAGGATCATCATTTAAATATGCAGGGAACATAAAATCAGAGCACTTTCATGATAAAGATGATTTGTTTATTTTATATGCTCATTTTTAAAAGCTGTTTTAATATTTAAGCTTGTTAAAGAAAATCTGAAATGTGGTTGAATATATTAAAGCCGAAATAAGTTTTGACTTTCATTACTTTTCACGAGAGCCAATGAAATAAACCTTAGCCTGGGCTTAGTTGCTAAAATGAAAAAGTGTAAAGGGATATTTGATTTCTAAAATAAGTGGTCAACATAGATGGAGTTTTATTTGTAAATACATTCCATGATTTGTGAGGGAGCCTGCATTCCCTACTGAATACAGGAATATTCTGAATAACTGGAATTTCTTACTTGATCATTGGCATTTCCAATTGTTTCCTTTTGGTTCTCATTTATTCCCATTTTATTGAGAAGTAATTTGAAAATAATGTAACATGTACAATCAGATGATTTTCTATACATATATCCTATGAAATTATCACAATCAAATTAGCTAGCATTTTCTCATGCCACATCTTGGTTGTATATGAGATGACAACACTGAAGATTTACTCGAGAAATTTCAAGTCCAATAACATTGATTTTATTCAAAGAATTCTTGCATTAAATGGGTTAGAGATGCATACAAACTCTAAAGCACATTAAGGGCTATAACCCAGTGACAGAATGCCTCTGTGACCTACAAAGGACTCTGTGTCATATAGTTCCCACCTCTGCAAGTAGAACAAAATAACCTTCCTGAAAACACCGGTAGGAAATTTTACCAGTCACACAATAAAATGGGAAGAAGTTGCTTTGTCTTTTGAATTTAAGTGTACAAAAAATGAGTGGGTCTCTATTCGTATGCCTTCTCTTGGTGTCTTTCCTTCTGTTTTTCTTTTATCTTAGTAAATTATATTATACATATATATTGTATATCATAATATATAATATTATTTA
>NC_045030.1:47327615-47339753 GCF_008632895.1 Mastomys coucha | reverse complement strand
ACATAAAATCTTTACATTTCTTTATACTATATGTCTGCTATTTTTTTGTCCTTTAACCTGTTGCTATATTTCTTCCTCTGTTCTTGCCTCTTAACAACCACTATTTTATATTGTTTCTGCTATCAGTAAGATCATGTAATACTTTTTTCTGTGATAGCCAATTTCATTTAGCGTAATATCTGCCAGCTCATATTAAAGATTCCCTTCTTCACTTCTATAGACTAATATCCCATTATATAAAATGAATATCTTTCACCTTGTATATACATCATGAACATTAGCTTGTGTTCATATAGTGTAGCCATAGATTTTCATCTTGTTACCTTGAGTCAGTGTTTATGTCAGATAAGTGCCAAGGAATTAATACTACTGGCCTATCTGCCTTCCTTTTGTAACCAGCACATTAAAATTGAACATATATAATGTAATCAGCACAAACAACTTTTTTCTCAAATATTTTCTTACCATTGTTTTATGGTAAAAACATTCAAAATAAATTCTTCTGATTAAAAAAAAAATAGTACTTATTTGTTATCACTCTACTTCTAACTATAAGCCAGGACCCGACGTGCAATTAGTTCCCACTTCTCCCTCCCAACTGCTTTTCCCCATATCTCCTAACAACTATTTTATTTTCAGTTTCTATTGTCTATTCTTATATTCTAGTAATCAATAACATCATTAGTATTTTTGTTTCTTCTGGAACTTTTCTCTTAACATAGTAACCCATAATCCTATACATAATTTCATAAATGGCAGGATTTCATTTTGTGACTTTATAATATATGCACCACATTTTATTAACTTTTAATATTTACTTGTATGTTTGTTGTGTGCTTGCCAGAATACATATATATGGAGGTTAGTGGATACCCTGTGAGAGTCAATTCTTTCCCATGTGGATTCCTGGAATCTGCCTCAGGTCATCAGGATTAGAGATACGTAGCTTTCATAGTGAGATTTCTTACTAACCCACAACATTTTCTTCATTTTTTTCATCAGTTGTTAAATATTCATTGGTTGTTCAGTTTCTTGGCTATTGTCAATGGTGCTATAATAAAAGTGAGAATATAGATGTCTCATCGACATATTGATTTCATTTCTCTTGGGTATAGACCCAGCGGTAATATAGTTTGATTATGTAAAAGTTCTGTTTTTAGATTTTTGGGAAACAATATTATTCATAAGGTCTATACTGAAATACATTTCTATCAGCAATGTACAAGCTTCCCTTTTCTCAGTAGTCCTTTTAGCAAATGTCACATTTAGTATTTTTGATAATATCTACCTGATTGAAGTGAGATGGTATCATGTCATTTTGATTAGTGACATTGAGCATTTTTTATATGTGTGTTGGTCATTTGTATGGATTCTTTTAAGAAATGTCTATTGATGCTTTACCTAATTTTAATTGGATTATTTGTGCTACTTTCCTTTTTAATATTTAGCTATTTGAAGGATCTACCTAATACCATGTTTCTCAGTGGTGAGCCTAGTACGGGTGCCAAGTCTAGAGCCTAAAGTTACTTCTTTCTTCCTCCCCCAAGGAGCAATTGTTGCTCTATACAATTAAATGCTTAGAGTTGAGTAAAGAATAACATACACACAACTCTTTCTTTCCTGTCCCCTAACTTTTTTCACTGTATTTTCCCTTTTTATGCTACAACAAGGTACTGTTGTCCCTTACCTGATTTCTGTCACTCTTGTGAAGACAGTTTAGTGCATGAATAGTTGTACAAAATGATATCTGTGGGGGAGCCAGACTTTTAGAGTGTTTTTGTTTGCTACTAGTTCATTACAACTCCCTCTTGCCTTCTTTGTGTACCTATGATAGGAACTAGAATGAATCATCCTCACTAGAATAACAGAATCTTAGCTTAGTAAATACTTACCATTCTACATATTTTACCAGCACTTGAAATTCAAGCTATATAAAACCAAATATCAATCACTGTGTTTCCTAGATCTCTTGATTTCCCTCGATGATATCAAAATATTATAGTATCCCATTTTGAAATATTCAGGCATACATATTATATATATATTTTTTAATTTATTTAATCAACATATGATATTTTTCCTGAGAAAATTGGAAGCCTGAATGCAAGAAAGGGAGTACAATGCATACGTTGTTAAATATGTTAATGAAATAATTCTACAAATATTTATTGGCTGTTTATCATGTACTAGAAATGTGAGATAAGCAAAATAGATTGAGATGCAACAGTTTTTCTTATAGAAAGGAGTGTGATTCATATGTATAGAAAAACTACAGTGAAAGTATGTGTAACAACTATGAAATATATATCATATACATATACATCATATACATATACACATATACTTATACCGAAGAGGAATGGCCATTCCTTATAGTCTATGAACTACTCAAGCTGTAAGCTCACTTATCATTTAGACAATAGACAAACAAACATACTACAGGAAAAGCATTGGAAAAGGAAGGGGAAAGCCAAAGGAGCCTTTCACACATATAGAAGAAGATGGGTCCTACATAAGACAAGTAGTCAAGTTTGTCTATATCAAGGATACAAATAAAGTGATATTGAAAGCCCAAGTCAGGCAGGTAATAATTGGGAGTTGTACTAGAAGTGTTTAAAGTTCTAAGATATGAGAATTTAGACTATCGTAAGCTTTAGAAGACTATGAAGTATTTTTCTAGCAGTGTGTAGCCAAAACTGTGCTTTTCCTACACAGGAGTAAACAAGATGCCAACTGAAACTGCTTATGCAACATAGAGGTAATATATACAACACTGGAAGGGTTCAGAGATGCAAGATAAATCATAAAGGAATTTAAATAGCTATCTTCAAAAACCTGAGGACATGGTTGTTGTATAGCAGTTTTCCTATGAGACTGAAACATTCCGTCCTATATGGAAGCTCATTAATAGCTTCAGGAATTCCCAGAAACTGACAAGATTCACTTGCCTATCTCCCTCCACAAAAGTATATAAGCAGTAAAAACTAAAGATAATCAGTCTCATACAAGCCAAGCTTTAAAGACACAGACAAGCCAGGTAGCCTGGAAGAAGCAGCCATCAGCAAAGCAGCCTGAACATAACAGAGACGAGTCAAACTGCCTAGAAGAGACTAAGACCAGCTGAGTTTCCTGAAAGAATTCCAAGCCAGTGGAGCCACCTGGAAAGGACACTGTCCAACCTGTTGAGCTGCCTGTAGACTGTGTCACCAATGCTAAGATGAACTTTGGTGATAAAGATTTCTTTGAGTCATTCACCCTTCTGGACTCGAGTAGTACCCGTACTTTGATCTGTCATGGAATGAGTAGACATTTGTGCCTCCCCAGGAAACATCTGTCACACAACAATGACCTGAGGCAGAATGAATATGCCACTTTCAGTCAGTTGCAAAAGACAGAAATAAAATCAACTGGTGAAAGAAACAGAACAATAAACTTCAATCCACATCAACAAATTCAGTCTCCAGCAAAACAAAACACACAGACACACAAACACACAGACACACACACACAAAGAGCATTTTTCATTAAGGACAATGATTCTTCCCATTTTCTTACCATGACTTCAGGTTTACCATATTTCTCTTTACCTTATGACTTTGGCTGGTCTCTTAAAGCTAGATTTTCTCCCTCGTACTGGTAGTACCCAAGAAGAGCGCATTTTCTACATCAAACGATGTTACTACCTACTGTTGAAGCTGTTCATAAAAGGGTTGCTGATGATTATCCATGCTATTTGCATCAAAAGATGTCAAGATACTGCAATTCACATATCATCAAATGGGTCATAGGATATGAATACAGGACATACCTCCATCAGCTATGGATCATACCATTTATACCAGAGGAGTTTAATACAATAATCATCTTTTCTAAACGTTAGCAGCTCATCTGGGAAGCAGATGAGTTAAGATGGAACATTTCTTTTCCATTTTTCCTTCATACCATCCCCAATAAAATAAATGGCTAAGCTAGAATTTCAGCTCAAGGAAATTCAGCCTATAAGACCAGATTCACAATCAGCATAACATATTGGGGGTCAGTTACAATATTTCAAAAAGTAGAATAGAAAAATTACTTAAATGAGAGCTTAAATCCAAATATTTCCTGCAGAGTAAACTGGAGCACACACTCTCTAGGGGGAGTTGATCATGGCTGAAGAGCCCACAGGATTGACTTACATTTTAAATAGACATCCTAGTTCCTTCACCTAATAGTGTGCTAAAATATCCTGACAAATACAACTTAGGTTGCTTTGGCTCCCAATTCCAGGTTACAGTCCATCACTGCAGATAGGCAAAATGGCAAGAACTTGAATCAGCCAATTATACTACATCTACAGTCAGTAGAAGAAAGTAATGAATTAGTACATACAGTCTAGTGCTCAGCTAAGGTTCTCTACTCTTAAGTAGTTCAGAAACCCCTACAGAGGGGGTTTCTACTACTGACAGTGGGTAGGTCTTTCTACATCAATTAATATACTAGTAATAATCCTCATAAAAATGCCCATAGGGCTATCTGTTTTAAACAATCCCCTTTGGGAGAATCTCATCCTAGTTGATTCTAAATGGTGTCAAGTTGACAACTAGAACTATCACTGGAAACTTTATATTTCTAAAACTTCTACAGCAGGCAGCTGCTCCTTGGTGACTTTTTTCTATTCAGATAATTGATAGGCCCATTTTCATTGCTCCTTACATAAGAGTGAATCAAATAGCCCTGAAAATATATACATACAAATAACATTATAAAGACTGAGTAGGTTTTATTTACATATTCAGTGTGTGTAGTGTGGTGTAGTGTGGTGTGTGTGTGTGTGTGTGTGTGTGTGTGTGTGTGTGTGTGTGTGTTTACAACTAAAAAAAACAGGTAATTTAAAAGAGAACAAGAAAAGAGGAACATGGGAGAGATTCACGGGAGGAAAGGGAAAGAAGAAAGAATATAAGTTATATTGTGATCTTTGAAAAATATATTTTTAAAAGTCTGCAGTGCAATCACATAGGTTTAAGCTTCCTGAACCCAGGTCAAGATAGTAATCAAATAATGATCCTTCAGACAGTTCATGGTGTCATGTTTCATCCCAGGTCCAGAGATATGACCTGGATACCATTCTCTAACTAGTAATTAGAATATAGATGTTTGATCTACCAGCTGCAGATTTTGAGGGCAGAGTCTAGGTGTAATATTCTCTAAAGCTGCTAACATTAAAGTTTCTACCTAAAAAAATGTCCTAGTAAGTAAATAGTGCAATATTAGTGAAATTAGAAGTAACTTAAAGACTTTAAATTGTCTACTGATATCTAGATTGATAGACTATTTACCTGTAGCTTTATATCAGTATGATTTAACTCTAGTAGAATATTAGTATCATGGGACTGCAGAGATGTAAAAAATTGTTTATAATCTCTTGATCATTTAAAAAACCTAATGTGAAACGTTTTAGGAAACACGCAAAATATATTTATTTCAAGTAACAACCAGGTTGTATGAAACATATGTGTAATCCCAGAATTTGGGTGTCTGAATCATGAGGATTATAAATTTGGACCAAGCTTAGGTTACATAAGAAACCATGTATTTATCTTATGATTATGTTAATAGCCATGTAACATTTTTAAAAAATTAGTATTTCCTTAAAGTTATAAATTTAAAAAAAGATACTTAATGCATTAAATATCAATAGACAATACATTCAAATGTCATATAAATGCATTTAAATGTGTTTTTGTCATGCTAAGGAATTTATTAACTCTAGGTTCCTTTTCTTTCTTCATGCAATGTTTCCTGTTGTAGGGAAAAAAATAAGTTGTAGATGTATGGTCTGTTAGACAATGGTTACAACTTTATACTAAGTGCAGGAGCCTCATGCAGTTCTCAGAGCATCTTCAATTCTTGCTAGTATTATTTCTCTCAAAGCTTCTACTCCAATTTCATTCTCTTAAGTCAGGAGATCCCCTTTAACAAGAATGCTAATGAGAAGGACATGACAACCCTATGAGCTCTTCTTCATTCATAGTAAATTTCTTTCATTTGAGTGAGGTGTCCTTCCGACAAACAACTTTGGCTTCTCCACTAAAGTATGCTCCACTGTGTTTGGGGCATGAATATGTTTAAATATCTCTCAGTGTATTTTGCAGTGATTAATAGAATGTAGATACTTTTCTGCTAAATAAGAAAGATTATTTCCTTAAAGATATCATACAGAAAATTTGAAGAACATTGATACATTGAACAATAATTCATTTTCCAAAGGAAAAGTAACCTTTAAACAATTTTTAAGAGGGAAAGTAGATCAAATATCCGTCAGAAAAGATTTTTCCCTCATTGCCATCTAAAAATTACATCAAATCACAGCAAAATGGGTGCTAAGCCTTATATGTATAAAAATAACCTTTCTTAATTATGAACAAAATTTAAGTATATATTTTATGTTCAAGTTCATGTAAGTCTAAGTACATACCAACATATATAAACATTTGAAGCCAAGATGTAGCAAGAATAGGTTTGATGATAGTGGTACATAATTTAATCTGTGAGACTACTGTTGTACCATTTTATTATTGACTTCAATGATTCAAATTAGGCTTGTATTTTTTTCTGTCATCAAATTTTCTACCAAAGAACAGTTAGCCACTTTACTAGAGAATCCAAGGCTATTTTATATAAGCAAGATCCATGAAAGCTTAAACCAAACCTCAATAGAGACTTCTTAATGTTGTTGTTCTTGTTCTTATTTGAGGCAGAGTCTCTCTATGTAACAGTGACTAGCACGAAACTTGCTATGTAGACCAGGTTGGTGTGAATTCATAGAGATCCACCTGCCTCTGTCTGACAACTGCTGGGATTAAATGTATAACCATGCCAACCTGTCATTGTAACTGTTTTAAAATATTTTAAAAATTAAACAGATTTTAAGATTAAAGACTGTGTACAAACTAGAAATATGATGTTGTTACTAGTATAGTGCTACCTCATGTTTTATAGCCTGGAGTCAGACTGTACTGATGTAAGATCTGAGTTTAAAACCAATAAAATATATTAATGCACAATTGTAATGTTGAGGTAGAAGGACATGTATTATTCATGTGTCATAGATTTTCGGTATTAAAATAAGATATGCTTGTGTCTGACAAGCATAGTATGTTAGTCAGCTTTCTACAACTATAAGAAATACCAGAAACATTCAACTGGTAAAATGTAAAGACATATTTTGGCTCACAGTTGTGGGAATTTCTATCTGGGATTGATTGTCCTCACTGCTCTAGGCCTGCATGGTAGAACAGTTGTTTGATTCATTTACCAATGAGGGCAATGCCAACCCAAGCAGATTAAGAGCTAGTCATGTTTCCTAAACAATATGTATGCCAAGTTTCTCACTAGAATCAAACAATTAAACAAGATCAATAAATATTAAGAAAAAAACTTTGTGGAGTACACCTGACTTGGCAAATTTTTTCACCTATAGCTTCCTAAATCACTAACACACAAAGTTCTCATAGCCTTGGTACCAAAATTGTAGTAAGTTGAACAAAGAATATTTATTAAAGTTTGTTGGTTCTATACTTGTTTGGTTGGTTGGTTTGTTGGATAGTTGTTTCCCTTCTAGCTTCATATCCTTAGATCTTTAACAGATTCTCCTAGGTAGTGGGCAATTTATCAGTTTTTGCGAATCTTTATGTCAGAAGTTGTCTCCTCTTCTTGAGGATGCCATAATGTAGCATTCAGTTTTTCACATAAATAAGTTATACAACAGGATAACAAGATTTAATATTCGGGGATGCCTGAGAGTATCATTGCAAAATATTGGGTACAGTTGAGGTGCCAAACATAGCAGAGTTCCGCTTTACTGAGAGCTTGTATCTCAAAAGTAAATCTCAGAGAAACGTTTTAGAGGGCTGCTTGGAAGGATTTACTATTTAATCAAGTTGTTCTTTGTCAGCATGTAACAAAGAAGTGTTACGGTTCTCTCCCAGTCCAATTTATCCAAATGGTGTTCATTGTTGACGTGCATAAAGAAACTTATTAAAAATGAAATGTCTCAATAGAACTTTAAAGTGCCTGCCTATGTTTTTCATGTTGATTTTCAATACATTTGCACAGGAGCATGTTTCTGTTTTAGCATTCTTTTGTCATCTTTTGCAGCCTATAATGTTAATATATTTTCAACCAGATGAAAACATTGCTCATGCAATAGAAGTCTTTGTGAGACAAATATATTAGATCAGATATCATTTCTATCATGTTTATACGTTACACAATTTCCAGAATCTATTTTCGGTTCATCTTCTCTCTCCCTCCACCCCAGCCTGCGACACTGATTTTTAAGGAGATGGGGACTGAAGAACATCTCAGAATCCATCCAGAAATCCCATTTTAAACTGGATACAACTGTAGAAATGTTGATGTACTTCAAAATGAGGAATGCTTATTGTTTAAGATCTGCTGCTCCATTTGCAGTCATTTCTTTCTTAGACAATTCTCTTACTCATGAGGATATTGCTTCCCACTTGGATGCTTGCGGTACTGAAACTGTAAATCAGACAGGGGTTGCGGCTTGCCTGGCAAGTGCTGTGTGTTAAGGACTGCACAAGACACTAAGACATGTCTTTGCTTCTTTAATTCAAGAGAACAGTCCCTGAAGACTTTTTTTCTAGTTTTTCATTTTAAAATTATTATTAAATATTTAAAGTATGGGAAGTAGCATAAAACAGCTATTACACTGTTTTAATAAGTAATATAAATGTCTCTGTATATAATCTTTTTCAATAAAATGTTTAATCACTATTTTACTGGCATATTACGGAGCACTTTGAAGAAATGTGGTACACGTATATATTGTAAAATGTTCAGAGCAGTTAGAATGTGACCCCCTTTGCTAACTTTCCCTACATCAGATACCACTATGCTAAATTTAGTCATTTCCATGGAACAATTATTCTAAACTAGTCATTTTTTACATAGAGTTCTAGCCATTCCAAATATGTATAGATGATTTTTGAATTATCCTATGTTTGTGTCTACTTTGTTCCTTCATAATTTAAAGGCTTCCCATGCTGAATCATGTATCTCCTAACTTTTACAATTTTGAAGTAAAATGCAATATCCATTTTCCCACTGATGGAAGTTTTAAACTCTAAATTCACCTATTAACATACTGTAAAATAATTTTAATATTATTAATAATATTTTTGGTTATTCCTGCTCCATCAAGATGCCAAGGGTTCCATTTTTTAAGAGAGTTAATGTTTTGAGACAGGGTTTCCTGTATCATATTCTGGGCTTAAACTCTTTACATAGTCCAGAGTGGCTCTGAAACTTTGTATCTCCTACATCTGCCTCTCCACCTTAGTGTTAAGATTATAGACATTTGCCAGCAGGCCTAGAATTCTACCTGAATTTTAAAATCAAATCACAAATGTTGACACCCTAATGAGAATCATAGCGATAATGATCTTTTAACTTATAAACAAAGAACATGTATTTCTCGATTGATTGGAGACTTGTAGTTGGTAATCAAACATTCTTATCTAAAGTGCTGATAGTTTCTACATTCATGACATATTCACTCCCCATTCATCAGTTTATGGACATGTAGGCTGTTTCAAATTTCTGCATATTATGAATAGAACAGTAATGAACATGGATGAGTGAGGATCTCTGCAGTATAATTTAGATTCCTTTTGGGCATATTCCCAAGAATGATATAGCTAGTTTAGGTGGAATATCTATTTTCAGCTTTTTAAATTTTTATTTCTGAGATTAAACTATAATTATGACATTTCTGTATTCTCTTTCCTCCCTCCAAACCTTCCCATATTTCTTCATATTCAACCTCCCACACTGATTCCCATAGTAGCTGAACTCCTACTGGCAGTGAATAAATGTCCCCCTTTTCCTGCTTCCTTACTAGCATCTATGGTGCTATCTAGGATTCCTTGTGCTGGCCACTCTGAGATAAAATGAAATCTCAATGTAGTTAGAATTTGTGCTTCCCTGATGGCTAAGGATGTTGACACTTAAAAAAAATTTCTCAGCCATTTGTGAGAACACCTTTAAGTTCCACAGCCCAATTTTAGTTTGGATGCAAGACCCTTTGCAACATCTTTTTTTTTTAATCTTGTTTACTGACACACTGATTTTAAGGCAGGGTGTCTGTGTGACCAGGGATTTCATTCGTTAGTAAGCTCACCTACCAGATACATAAGTGAAGATATTGATTGCATCTCTCTCAGAATCTACCAGTCAATAATTCGGTAAGATGAAATGTGATCTTCAAGAGTCGCTCCCCAGACCATGATTGACTAATGGCATACCAAATGCTAGACAGATCTAGCGCGGTCCATTGCAGCTCATGTGAGATTCTGATTGCCATGACTATGTTATGCACAAAAGGCATTTTTGCAAACCTCTTTGCCCTAGCTCTTGCATTCGTTCTACCCCATCTTCTGAAATGTTCCCTGAGTGTAGAGAGGTTGATCCAAGTGCCCAATCTTGGGCTGAGCATTCCAATATTATTCATTCGCTGCAGCTTGAATATCCATGACTCTTTGCAGTTGTTGTAGTTTCTTACAAAGACAGGCTGTCTGTTTAAGACTTAGTTCAGCATTTGTTTACAGATATAATTATACATATTTAAATGGTTGCATGGCACCAGTATCTAGCTAAATAACTGTTGTACATTCCAGACCTCCTAAGCCATGGTTTTTATTCAAATTTACAGTACACAGAAGGAATTACCTCTTGTAGAGTAGGCCTAAAGTCCAATCAGAAAGGTGTTTGGTACCACCATAGCAGCTGTGCCACCATATAAACACTGAGTATATCTTGCCTGGTGAACTGGTATTACAGTTCATAAGGTTCAGCAACTTTTCAGGAAAGCTAGCTAGATGGGAAGAAGTTTCTACCTCAGTTCCAGCTTGATTTCTGACTTCACAAGTTTTGAGAAATATTATTTTCATTGTTGTTAGTTCTGATTTCCAATACAAATTCTGAAAATAATCCACAGATTATTTTAAAGTATGTTTTAGGAAGTGTTTTCTGGGATGTTACTTTTGGAACATCTTTTGTTACATATTTCTAATTTTCTTATATTCTCCTGAAATGGCAGATGAGACAACTTTGTGGACAAATGCTTTTATAGTTTTTATATGCATTCTTTTGGGGTTTATTATTATTATTATTATTGGTTTGTCTGAGACAGGGTTTCTCTGTGTAGCCCTGGCTGTCCTGGAACTCACTCTGTAGATCAGGCTGGCCTCAAACTCAGAAATCCTCCTGCCTCTGCTACCCAAGTGCTGGGATTATAGGTGTGCACCACCACTGCCCGGCTTTATATGCATTCTTGAAGTGCTTGCAAAGAATATATATTGTATAGTCATGGACGTGAGGTTCCATGTAAGTCTGTTATATTAAAGATATTTGTTGAAAATCCTCATCAGTTTTTAATTTCTCATGGCTGATCACAAAATTGTCCATTTGCCTTGCTCCAACTCTATAAAGCTTTACATAGTTTGTGTATTTTGAAGCTATATTACAATAGAGTCTGGATTACTACACCTTCCTAGTGAATCCTTTTGTTATTAGAAAATAACTGGCTTCATCCATTATAATGCTTTATGCATTGAAGTCTACATCATCTGGTAACATTATGGTCATCTCAAGTTTTTCTTGGTTGCTCTGTATCTATTATGTTTCTTCCTTTTATTTGTAAATTCTCTGTATTAGTATTTTTTTAGAAATCTATCCTTAACTTAAAGAAAATATTAAGCTGTCCTTTTCATTCAGTTACAGAAACTCATTCCAATTGCAAGTTCAATTCATTTTTCATTTACTTGAAATTACTGATGTGCTTGAATTTAGATCCTGTAATCTTCTGCATCCCTTTTACAGTGTTCTTTTTGCTTTTGTCTCCTTTCTGCCTTTTTTTAATGAGTTATTACTTTTTCCCACTATAGCAGCTAAGAAGATCTATTCTCTCACTGTTTGTAGTGGTTCCCTTTAATTTTAAACTTATACCATACCATTCAGTGATTTATCAAATGATGGAATGCCTTGTAACTACTACCCAAGTAAGAAATAAAGAACTGGAATGCCCTTCTGTAAGCACTCATTACCAATTTCCATCTTTCTCCCCTCTTCCCT
>NC_045030.1:47322407-47327605 GCF_008632895.1 Mastomys coucha | reverse complement strand
TCTCTCTCTCTCTCTCTCTCTCCAGCTTTCCTTTTGCCTTAGCTTCACTAAACCTAAAATTATAGGCACACATGAGCCACAAAACTCAAAAGTCATGAATTATACTATTTACTTGTCTGCTTTTGATAAAATTTTAATAAAATCTTGCAATTTTTTCAATCAACATTGCTTTTGCAGATTTATCCATATTGTGGCATTTTGATAATCATTTTCTTACATTTTACCATTTTTCACATGATTGTTGCAATTAATTCATCATTCTATTGCTGATGGGTATTTAAATGTGTCCATTCTGCCTAGCCCAATAATTCTTCTGTAAAGACTTTTGAAAAGCATTTGCTACCTTTCCATCTGCCAAGAAAATCCTAAGTGGTGGAACTGTGGTATAACAAAGTATATGCATGTTCTACTTTGGTAGATAATTTCCAATATTTTTCCAAGCTGATCACACCAATCTACAGTGCCTCCTGTGATGCATGAGACTCTTTTCTCTCAAATTATCCTTAACACATTACTATCCATATCATTAATTTTACTTTTAAGCATTATAGTGTTTTTGCAAAGAATTATTTTTAGTTGTATGCCCCTGATATTTGTATTTGGCCATTTAGATACTCTTTCATATATGCCCGTTCTTCTGATGCTTTTACTATTAATTTGAAGCTCTTGTAGTACTCTAAATACAAAATCTTTTTTAGTCATATATGCTACCCAGTAGAATATCTTTTCTCTGTCTTTTGGTAAGTAGTTATTAATTTTAATAAACAAAATTACTGGGTTTTAATTTATTATTGTATTTTAATGTCTCCTAAAAATATCTTTCTATTATAAAGTCTTGAAGTTATTATCTAGTGTTGTATTTCAGCAGCATTGCTAGGTAGTGCTTACCACATATTTTAAATTAATTTATTGTACAAAATAACATAGATATTTTTCATAGGTGGATATTCAGTTTCCTATACCATTTAACTCAATACTCTTTCTGCATGTCTGTATGACTTTTGTCATAAATCAAATTTTCTTATACATGTTGATTTTGTTGTGTGTATCTCTGTGCTAATATATACTAAGTTAATGTGACTTTGTATTATGCTAGTCCGTCCTATTTTCGACTGCACAGCTTTTTCTCTTCTTGAGCCTCTTTGTTTAGTTCATCAATGTTCTCATAAATATGCAAATACCTACAGACACAAAAATACTAAATGAAAATGAAAGGAGAATACTGGGCTTTCCAGCTCATGAACACCATATAGCTGTCCATTTGTTCAGGCCAGTTTTCATTTCACTTAAAACATTTTATAGGTTTCAGTGGAGGACTAGAATTTATTTTGTCAATTGTTCTAGATTTAATAACGTCACATAGGGTTTTCTATGACGCACTTTCATTTTCATGTATTTCATTCATCTTATCTCATATGAATTTTCTTTCTTCCACACTGTATTCAGGTATATGTCATGTTGTTTTATATTTTCACTTATTATATTTTTGCTAGAATTTTATATGTAGTTTATATTGACTTCTTAAGACACATTTTAAAGGATGTCTACGTTTTTTTTATTCTTTGGAAAATGTGTTTCAAGTTTATAAATGTTTTTATCCTTTAAAGTTTGATCTATTTACAAATATTACCATCCTAGGCTAGAGTTTTCTTTATTCTTTACCATGGGATTAAAGTTCTTTATGTATTATCCAGTTTCTTTTGACTTTTGTTGTTATAAATACATGTTGTAGTTGGATCCAGAGACTGTCCCACCTGGGGATCCATCCCATACTCAGTCACCAAACCCAGACACTATTGTGGATGCCAACAAGTGCTTGTTGACAGGAGCCTGATATAGCTATCTCCTGAGAGGCTCTGACAGTACCCGACTAATACAGAAGTAGAGGCTCATAGCCATCCATTGAACTGAGTACAGGGTCCCCAGTGGAAGAGCTAGAGAAAGGATCCAAGAAGCTGAAGGGGTTTGCATCCCCTTAGGAAGAACAACCAGTATATGAAACAACCAGTATCCTCAGAGCTCCCAGGGACTAAACCACCAACCAAAGAGTACACATGGAGGGACTCATGGCTCCACCTGCATATGTATAGCAGAGGATGGTCTTGTCGGTCATCAAGGTCATCAATGGGAAGAGAGGCCCTTGGTCCTGTGAAGGCTCTATGCCCCAGTGTAGGGGAATGCCAGTGCCAGGAAGCAGGAAAGGATGGGTTAGGGAGCAGGGGGAGGGGGAAGGAAACAGGTTTTTTTATGGATTTTTTTTTTCAGTAGGGGAAACCGGGAAAGGAGATATCATTTGAAATGTGAATAAAGAAAATATCTAATTTAAAAAAACTGCACTGGTTTCCTACTTTCCATTCCTGATGTTAATTAATAGAGCCATCTACATTTTTTGTCTTGATTGACCACTCACCATAGGGAATTACCAACTTTATTGATCTATGCAAATAAAACAGTTTTTTTTTTAAAACTTTCTACAGTTATTTGCCATTGTTTCATTACTCTCAATTCTTGTAACTATCATTTTCTTTCTTCTACTTTTTAAAAAATTTACTTTGATATCATGATGAGAATTTCCTGGCCATTTTCCTATTTTGATGTTTTTGTCATTTTTTTATATTGACAAAAATTATAAGATATGTTTTGATTATGTTTTCCTCTACTCCAATTCTTCCCTCTCTATCCAAGTGCTGTGCTCTCTCTCTCCCTCCTCCCCTCTCTCCCTCCCTCTCACCTCTGTCCTTCCCTCTCTGGAAAGACTAATAAGACAAAAACTGGCAAAACAAAGCAATATGAAACAAAAAGTCCACAAAAAGATCATTGTACCATTGTGTTAGTTTTGTGTTGGCCAACTACTCCTTGCCTACCCTCAAGTATGGTTGATACAGCCAGTGAGATGCTATTGGAGAACAGTGATTTCCTATTTGCCAGTATGTATCAATTGTAGGTACTTTCGTGGTTAAGGGTATAACCCCCATGTCTACTTCTCCCTCTCAGTGGTTCTGTGTCTGGACTAAGCCTGCTCAGAGTTTGTATTTCCTGTCACAGCCAATGTGAGTTCTTATGTGCATTGACCCTGTAGTGTCCAGAAGCGTTTCCCTGGAGTCATCCCTCACCTCTGTGTCTTATAAACAGTCCACCTGCACTTCTGGCTCTTACAATCTTTCCATCTCCCATTCCTTATCATGAAGTTGTAGAGAGTAACCAGTATCTATCTATTTTTCAAATTTTTTTTGGCCATCATAAGTGTGACAAAGCTTAACCTAGCTTCTAGGCCTTTCTATCTTCCTCAACTAAAACTGCCAGACACTGCTACAGGAAAAAGCATCCATAAATGTCAGAATCCTCTCACTGAGTTTTCCTTTTTGTCTTGAAATTGATACAGTAATTCTTTATTGTCTTAGGGAATCTATTATCTTCGAAAATATTTAAATATATTATCTACATGTCCTAGTTTTTATTAGAAAGTAATAGTAAAAAATATTGGATTCTATTATTATAAACTGGGTCTTACATTTACATTTTTATATACAACCTTAACAAAGTACTTCTTGCCTGCCTTGTGAATAATACAGAACTTTACAAGTATTTCAATTAGGACATTTCATATCATATATTATTATACAATAATATTTTTCTCTCTACCTTATTTCCTAACTCCCAAGTTTTTAGTCATCATATCCTGTCATTTAACAAAGGCTTCTCTATTTGTATGCTTACACAAAGCAGTATATAAGAACCATTTCCATTTAGTCAATGCCATCAATCTTGACTTGAAGTTTTTAAAATCAAATATCTCCTCTTAGGAAGATCTTTTCATTTTTTTGCATCATGAAGGAACCATTAGAAGAAACAGATCATGATTTCAGATTCACCACAGGAACTGCTGTTGGAAGATCAAATCATCAATCAAAAAAATAGAATCAAGATGTAGGGATCTTGAGCTAGTTTGAGATAATTCTGTCTAGGCTACCACTTATTAGATGAATGCTCACCTTTTAAAATAGATTTTTCAGTGTTCTAGACACTTTTATGATCTGGTGGTCCTGTAAATGCCTTTCCATTAATTTTTTCTTTCATCCTAAGTGGCCTTGCCACTAGTACTTTATCAGTATAGCTCTTCATAGAGTCACTGAGAGGGTCTTGTTGATAAGTCCAGTGATCTCATGTCAGACTATGTCTTAGAGGTCTATTAAAATAATAATTACAATATACCATTCCTTTTTTAAAAACTTTTATTGCATTATGATGAGAAAATACCTACAATACCTTTTTTGTCGTATTCCTTAAAGTTTATAAAATCATATAAAAATAAAAGTAAGTATTGTAAAAGTTGTTTGATATAAAACAACAATCAATTTAACAGTCCTATGTAGATACTCATCTACAGCAATAGTGAAAATATATTTTTCTCAATATAAATTTTAAATAACTCCAAACATATTAGCTGTATACTTAAAAATAAAACATCACTACTAGGATTTTCTTAAATTAACATGAATATATAAAGTCTTTTTGTTTGTTTGATATTTAGTAGAGTTTAAAATCTTGGCTCTTACTGTGGTAAAAGCCCAAAATAAGAACAATTTTTAGACATTGGGTTTCATTATAATAAGGCTGTATTTCAATGACCCTCACATCACCAAAGGATTTTACCTCCATCGTAGCTAAGCTGAAAGTTGATAGTTCTGCTGCACCAAGAAATGAATTGTAGGCAGGATTTTTGGATACAGACTTCCTGCTATGGTCAAAGCTATTTCACTTGAGTGAGTGACTTCATTCTCAGCCCACAGAGAACAGGTTACATTCATTTAAGAAAGTGTATGTATTAAGATGGTCTATCCATAGTCATTCACCAACTGTTTCAATGAACAATGGTTCTGCTTGGAGGGTGGCACAGACATTAGGTGAGAGTAAGAATTGGTTCATTATATGTGATAATTTTGAAAAGCATTCATCTCAGAGAAAGAATAACTTATGAAGTCCTCTTCTTCAAACTTGATACAAGAGTTACAAATGTCAAGCAAAGCATTCAGTCTCACTTTGTTGTTCTCTTACAAGCCACCTCCCTAGTTAATTGTCTATGTTTCTTTTCAGTATATGAATACTTTTGAAATATATAAGCTGTTATGAAAACCATAGTATAGTGTAAAAACATGAAATAAACACTACTACTAATAGAGAGGCTGAGTTAGGAGAAG
>NC_045030.1:47312505-47320930 GCF_008632895.1 Mastomys coucha | reverse complement strand
GATTGTGTTTTCCTGTAGTTCTTTAAGGGATTTTTGTGTTTCCTCTTTAAGAACTTCTAGCTCTTTACACAAGGCACACACGAACTCTGCCAGCCCAGTGACTTGAGAATCCACTTCCTTGTGTTCTCCTGTATTTCTTTCAGGGTGCTATTTATGTCTTTCTTAAGGTCCTGTATCATCATCATGAGAAGTGATTTTAGATCTGAAACTTGCATTTCTGGTGTGATGGTGTGTCCAGGACTTGCTATGGTGGGAGAATTTGGTCCTGATGATGGCAAGTGACCTTGTTTTCTGTTGTTTATTTTCTTACACTTGCCCCCTGCCATCTGGTTAACTCTAGTGCTACCTACCTTTGCTAAATCGGGCTGGAGCCTGTCCTTCCTGTGATCCTGGTTGTGTCAGAACTCCTCAGAGTCAAGCTGTCTCTGAGATCCTGTGGTTCTGGGATCCTGGGATCCTGGGCTTGTTAGATCACCTGGGAGTGTGGCTTTCTCTGAGTGTTGTGGGACTGGCTGCAGAGCTTGTGCCCAAGGTCTGCTAAGAACACTAAGACAGACCAGAAGGAACCAAAGTCACTGGGCTGGCAGAGTTCCTGTGTGCCTGGTCCCGCTAGTCCCAATTACTCCCAGTGTTGGGACAGATGTTGGTTCCTGTTCACCTCTGATCCTGGGTGTGTCAAAGCACCTGGGTGTGGAGCTTCCTCTGGGTGTGGGGGCTGTGGAGCTTGTGCCCAAGGTCTGCTCTGGACCCCAGCCCAGACAGACCAGAAGGAACCCAAGTCACTGGGCTGGCAGAGTTACTGTGTGCCTGATCCCGCTGGTCCCAGTTACTCCCAGTCTACCATTCCTTTTTTAAAAAATGATTTCGCTCTGAGCTTTAGCTACTCCATAATTTTATTGAATTTCTCCCTAAAGTGAATTGCCTTCTTCTCAGTATCCTTCGATGGTGCCTACTTTTCTTCTTGATACTTTTGTATGATATTTTACTAGAAAATGATAAATTCTATTTCATAACAGCCTACATAGTTTTAAAATCAGTGAACATTTCAGAGGTTCTGCTATTGTATATCTCCATTTCCTATATAATAAAGACTGCCAAATTATACATCTAGACCTAGCCTATCCCACACATATACTCTAGTAATTAACTGATTTTTCATATGATTCAGTATACATATCATAAAGTTGATATTTTTAGCCCATCCAATATACAAATTCTATTAATTAACTGATTTTTCATATCACTCAGTATACAAATCATAAAGATAATACTTTTGGTAGTCTACTTGTGATTCCTCAGGATTTTCCATTTCATAAACTGCATCATTATCCATTAATTTATTGTTGTTTTTCTTAATTTACCTTTTGCTTTATTAATCATATCCAAACTTGAGAAACTCCTTTTACTCAGACCTCTAAAATATATCTCAAATCAGTCTACTAGCCATTTGATATGTACGTATTATTCCCTCTGGTATATGCATAACACAAGTCAGAAAAAAATATTGATAAGTCATTCAAAGATATTAAGAATTATCAGTCATTATTTCATATTTAAAATACCCTACTTTAATCAGCACCAAGCCTGATGACATTTTATCAAAGGTTTGGAAGATGGTTCAGTGGACAAAGGACTTGCTCTACAAGATTGAGCACTAGAATTTCTATCGTTAATACCATATAATAAAGGAGACTAGGTATGCTGGCCCATCTGTAATTACAGCACTCTGAATAAAGAGACAAGGGATTCCTGGGGCAAGGTAGCTACAGTAGCCAAGTAGGTAAGCTGTAGGTTCAGCAATGGACTCCTCCTCATTGAATAAAATGGACAGCCATCAAGAAAGATACTTGGCATCAAACTCTGGCCTCCACACACAGGCACACACATATGCATGTGTGTGTGTGCACCTGTACATGTACATATAACATACAAGACACAATAATAAATTAGCAAACAAATCAATCAGATTTTAATGAATTCTACAGATATAGCTTTATCATAAAGATATTGTCACATCCTAAAAATTATCTTTATATCTATAGAGTTTATTAATATTATTGTAACCAAATCACTCTTAACAGGGAATTTCATTTCAAATCTTAGACTATGAAAATGACAACTCAAATTCTAGAATACCCCTTTTCCATTTCCATTTTTCATTGGTTTTAGTGTATGACCACTAAGCACCAAACATATTAGATCCCTTCAGAAAGCTTTGATCCCTTCTCTTCTTGTGAGAGAATTAGATAAGAATGGAGCTTGCCAAGCTTTGATTTTGGTTTATTTACTGTCAGGATTTTATTAATATTCAACAATTCTCATCAAAGAGTCAAGGAGACAAAGCAGACAACTTTGGCAAAGCCAGGACACATTATCATTATATTGGTTAAACATTGAATAGCATTTCAGGATAAGAAGTCTGTGTACTTTAATCAACAAGGAGTCATTTTGTGTGCTTAAAATAAATGCAAATATTGACTATGTGATCAGATAAACTAGTTGATTGCTGTCATTGGAAGTCTTGCCTTTTGTGTATTATGAATTTTACTATATTAGTTTCTTTCCAATATTACCTTCCTAAGTAAGCTTAGAACACTATTTTACTGTGTCATCATCCACTGTGAATTCATATATATCATAAGATAACTCAATATTATGTGTGACCCTAGGGAATTTTTAAGGAATCCTCCCCTCCCAGACAATTGTTGGACATACAATTCCTGAGTCTTGATGACATTATCACTCTATGGACTTAAAGTCAATTTTCCCTAAAATTTAATTTATATGGTCTTAACTACCTTCTTTTCAAGTTCCATGTACATTTACTCAGACACAACAAATGTATGTGATGTTTTGTTCATATATTTTTAAATGTTCATAAACATTTCATTTAAGCGATCAGTGTAGGCTGCAATGTTTGTTTGTTTATTCTGATGACTTCAGGAAGGAATGACTGTTGGCTTTAACTAAATGTATTGATATACCTTTTTTTTTTGAATTTCCACAGAGCTCTGTACCATGGAGTGTGGTAGCCACGGGGTCTGTTCAAGGGGAATATGTCAATGTGAAGAAGGCTGGGTAGGACCAACATGTGAGGAACGTTCCTGTCACTCTCACTGTGCTGAGCATGGCCAATGCAAAGACGGAAAATGTGAATGTAGCCCTGGATGGGAGGGCGACCACTGCACAATTGGTAAGTATCAGCATACTTTGATTAAAGTCCGCTGGGTTAGTAGAGGTTAAGAGAAGTCTAGTGAGTCAGTTGACAAGCTATTCATAATACGATTTGAAGTTGGAGAAGGGGAAGGAGAAATATTGGCTACAGATTTTTGTGAACTGAGAGGTTTCCTTTTGACAGCAGTGTACTGATTTCTTCCATCCTTTCTTTTCTCGTTACTTCAGTGTTCCTTATATTTTTCTGCTTTCAAGCACTTTTGAGTTACTCAAATGAAAGATGATACATTGGAATAAAGTGTCATTAGTTAACAAGACAAGTGCTTTTGTTGATAGTAACATTCACTGTCCATTTTTCCTTTTGAAAAGTGTAGGTTGTTTCAAGTGAAAGCACCTACAGGCAATTTCATTAAATGGCACTACTTTAACAGAGCCCATTTAACATAGTTAGAGGCTGTCTTTAATGGATATGAAGAAGACACTCCTGACCTATTATCAGTAGAGCATCTGTATTGAATTGTCTATCCTTATTCAGCAGTACAGAATTTATACTGAAGCATTCACCCCTTCTCACAACCTAGTCATCACTTTCACAAATTTCCAAACCACAGCCAGACAGAACACTCTGTAGGCAGGTAGTGCCTATGTAATAATTATCATATCATGTGGTATTCACAATAAAAAAGAGATTACTAATAATTAAGATTTCAATTATAAAATAGTTTCATTTTCAAATAAACCAAAGCCTTCAATTTACGTACATATCTGCCACAAAGGTTTTTTTGTACTTTGTCTTAATCATATTTATTATGGTTTCTGTGATAAATACCTCTACAAAATTAACTCTGGTTAAAAAGAGGATATTTTAGCTCACAGTTCCAGGTTTCAATCTATCATAGGAAAGAAGTCACAATGTCAGGAGCTAAAGAGAGTTAGGCATACCACACATATGATCAGAACAAGAGCACAATAAATGTATGCATGCTTGTACTTAGATCAATTTCTAATTTCTTTACAGTTCAGGATCCCCTGCATAGGGAATGCACACAATAGACTAGTCTTCTTGTCTCAAATAATGTTCTCACAATCTCCCACAGACATGCCCACGGGCCAACCTGATCTAAATATCCCTTTATTGAGACTTTTCCCAGATAATTATAGACTGTGTCAGGTTATAGTCAAAACTAACCATTGTAAATGTACAATGAAATAAATATGAATGTACAGTTCTCATTGTTCTACTAGGGAAATGGGTCACAGTGTTCCACTGGCATTTCCATGGCTAGAAAGAAAAGGTGCGCCAATGAAAGACAGGAGTGTTCTTTTGTTTTGGGTAATTTACTTTTATTTTTAGTTTATTTCTATAATATTTTTAGCATGTTTTTTTCTCCTCTCCTAACTACAGGAAAATCTTCCCACCTCCCTACTCATCCAATTTCATGTTCTTTCTCTCTTAAAAGAAAAACAAAACAGACCAAAAATATATAAATAAAAGTACACACAAAAATGTGATTTGTGTTGGCCAAGAACTGAACATGAGCCAAGCAAGCATCATGATACACAATTCATTTTCAGCTTTTTTTTTCCTCCAAGTAGACTATACTATGACTTTCACTTTTAGGTGATATTATTTTGTTATAATGGCTTGAATCTGTCAAAGAAAAGCATAATATATACTATTCTACTGCAGGTACAGTAAGTCTTGTTCTATGACTGAGGGAATGTTTAAGAATCATTAAAAAGGTGGTGAGGGTTGATTCAGATGCATCTTAAGTAATTACATTCTGCACTAGAGTAAGTTTATTGCCTTCACGTGAGACGATTTAAATACTGTGATGATTACCAAAGGTGGTTGTTCCAGAAATCTCTTGTAAAGATAACCCCAATAAGAAGATATAGCTTCTTTCATAGAAGTTATTAGTGAAATGTAAAAAAAAAATGCACTTCTTATCATTCAGTGAAATGTGACACTTTTAAGGAAGCCTATTAGGGTTTCTTGCAGAAAAGACATTAATAACTTCCCCACATAAAATATTATTCACAAAATACACAGGCCAGTATACCAATTTTTGCGCTTCAGGCATTTCAACAACTCATAGTTTGCTGTTCTCCTTCCAGACAACAGATGGTAAGCCATTAGTATTTTGGTCCCCCAGAAATTCATTCAATCATTCTTTTCCTCTCTTCTAGCTCACTACTTAGATGCTGTTCGAGGTAAGACTTTTCCTTAAAAGCAGATATGATCTTTTCAGACAAGTGTGCATGGGGGAGGACAACAGTAGTGTTTTAGTTTTAGTTGCTTGGTTACATTTGGTTGCTTGGTTGGTTTCTTTCTGGTTTTTACTTTGGGCAATTTTATTTCAATGTACTACTGCTGCGTTTATCCTAATGAGACTAGAAGATAACTTGCTTTTCTAACATCCAAGTCACCATTGCTACAGTATAAAATGGACTAGCAATTATAAGGACTCTTTTCTTTGTTCTTTGTAGAAAATTGGGGGAGAGCATTGCACATACACTAAGAAAACTAGGTTGAGATAGACAGATGAAGTATTCTTCAAAACAATATATCCCTGTCCACGTATAAAATCCTTATGGCTTTCTAAGTACCTTAACCTCTGTCCCTCCAGGGATTTGCTTTTGACAGAGACAACAATGGATTTCCTGTCAAATACGTACTGTTTTTGTGTTCCAAATCACCTTGGTTTTTTTCTCCATTGAGTACCTACAAGAATACAAATAGAGAAATTCTTTTTCCAAGGCTATGTATATTTGTTCTATGCCATCACTTGAGGATATGATACTCACAAACTTATCATACTTTCTGTAAGCCATATGCTATTTTAAAGTTTTATTTCCTTGAAAAGAATTTGGAAAGAAGATGAGGTTACTTCTACGATATTCTAAAACTTAAGTTTATATTTATCCTTCTGAAATTTTCTTTTGAAGGCATACATTAAAAACAATGTTGATTGGACTATCCTTAGTAAAAGCCAGGTCTGGCCTTGTACGACTATAGGGAAAATACTCAAGACATATATTTATTATCATCATCATCATCATCATTATATTCATCATCATTGTACCCATGTGTCTGGCAATGATCACTTAGAATGTTCAGTTTCTTTTTGATAGTGCACTACTAGTAGAAAGGGTAAGACACATTTTTAGGGGGTACTAAAGAAAAAGAAGTTGAATTCTAAAAAAGTATGATTGTCTGCATTTGAGCTTTATTAATTAGTTAAAAGCTATTTAAAATCTATACTTCCCCTTGAGTATATTTTTTCTAGTTATTCTCTAAAATTCTGGAACTCTATGAATGGCATGTTTTAATCCCATAAATATTTCCTAAGTTGTTGTTGTTGTTGTTATTATTATTATGATAATTATAAACACAATAGTATACGGGGCTTTGAAAGAGATATTGCAGAAGTAAAATTCCCAGTGCTTAGCCCTCATATCAATAATAACCATAAAAATTTGAATAAATATAAATCAAATATAGCATTTTTCTAAGGAATAAACAAATATATCTGAATTATAAGCCAACATACTTGTGTCCTGAAGCACTAGATTTCAAAAGGAAAACCATCACAAGTTAAAAGTTGTTGAAGAAAGTTTCTCTTCATAGAAACTGCCATCCTTCTTCAACTTATTGACCAAAACGAGATACAGCACCATCCATCCAGTTTTGGGAGAAATGGGGAGATAGGTTTGTCAAAAAGAAACAAAAAATATTTCTTGTCCCCACCACAGTTTTCCTCCAGAACCAGAGGTTGGGAATTGGAGTTAGCATTAATAACACTTAATTGGCTCTCTAAGGAAAAACACTGCAAAGTCAGGGATAACAAGTTCCCTGGGAAGGTGTTGCAAGTAAGCAAGCTCCTCTTGCATTTATTCAGCACCTCTTCTGAACAGAGCCTGGATGATTACATTCTTCCCTGTGGGCAGATACATCACTGTTGGCCAATCCCATTCTGGTGGCTCTGTGATTGTTACCCTCTGCTGTCCTTTCAGATGGCTGTCCAGGGCTCTGCTTTGGAAATGGACGATGTACTCTGGATCAAAATGGTTGGCACTGTGTGTGTCAGGTTGGTTGGAGTGGAGCAGGCTGCAACATCGTCATGGAAATGCTTTGTGGCGACAACTTAGACAATGATGGAGGTAAGTTATTTACTAAATGTTCATGTAAGAAAGCAATAGGTGTGCCTCTGGCACAGTTGTAAACCAGTTTTGCCAAGGGCAAAAATTAAGAATGTTAAGTAACAATAATATTGAGGTATATGTGGTTGTACTAATTTTAATTTCAGTAATATTTTCCAGATATTATTTATTGGAAATTACTATGGCTGTGCAGTATTCCAAATGTTTTGCATATATTATATCTCACTTAATTGTAACCCATAATTAGGTACAGATATGGTGTCTCAAAAACTAAGAAATAAAACATGTTCAGTTCTTAACTACAAAACTGTCAGAAATTAGTGTCCTCTGAAAGTCATTAAGTGTTACTAAGAGGTAGTAACACAAGAGGGAGCTCTAAATAATTGAGAACAAAGAAAATATTTCATGTGTGTACAGTGTAAACTCCATTAGCATCTGACAAGCCCAGTGTGATGATTTACTTTGGCCTAACTTTCGCATACTTTCTAGGCAAGAAAACATAAAATTAACAACAAAATTCCTTTCTTTTTACAGTATCTTGTGTTAAATGATGTAGATTATTAAATGTGAGGCCTATTTACTGTATTTGTGAGACAATTACATTTGTTATAATTTCTATCCAAATAAAAGCTTAAATCTGGACTGCAGAAAGCAGTCTGGGCTTAGGCACTCACCTAGTTGTAAAATTTTCTTCCATGGTTTGGGAAGATGACGGTTGACTGAGCCCTCTCCTCCCAGCACTGGAAAGATAAATATAGGGGATCTCTAACAATCTCCCTAGCTAAACTAGCCCTGGGTCAGGTGAGAGAATCTGCCTCAATAAATAAAATGGAGAATAAACAAGACAGACATCCAATGTCAGCTTTGGTCCTCCATACTTGTGCATAAACACACACACATATATACACACACACACACACACACACACACACAACATGCATGTACCACCCATATCTTGTAACATGTATATACACATATACACATACAAACACTTGCAAAATACATTTTTCTATACATGTTATCTATAGGAAAACTAAAAGATAATTGATAATAAAATGTTTTAAATGCATAGAATGTGGTTGTAAAT
>NC_045030.1:47306368-47311368 GCF_008632895.1 Mastomys coucha | reverse complement strand
CACTTTTCCTTCAGTGGGACTAAGATGATATTGATGACAAATATAGATTGGTCTCTACTTTAAGATAGAAAGATAGATGGAATAACCAGTAAAAGTCCCATGATCAGGATTTTAGACCAATAATTCCACTTCTACAATGTTTATATACTACCCCCTCAAAAAAATCCATTGTAAATGCCCTTCATTTGGTGATCTCAGCTTTCCAGATTCTCAAAAGGACAGAGGTCATTTAACTGACTATGACTAATGATTAGTATCTTTGTATATGTGTATGTGCTTTAATTAAATCAAAAAGTAGCAATTGAACCTTCCTGAAAAAAGTAATCCTAATTTTTAAAATGCAATTCTTAAGAAGTCTTCCAATCAAAAACACATCACTTTCAAGCAGTTGCTTCCTATAGCTGCTACCTGATTACTCCATATTACACCTGATACTTAAGACTGTTTGGGATTTTTCTAGCATCCTAATCACTGCTGAATATTCATTAGAACCACTGCTACATCCTGCTGCTTTGACTTTAGTTACACTCTGATCTCAATGCATTGTGACTCTTAGTAATTGGGCTGCATTGAATATATAGGTGACACAGCTTCCCTGAAAGCTACCTAAGAGGTCCTTGAAGAGTAAAAGCTGGGGACAAATAACCTTTGGATTTTTTTTCCCTAACAATCAAAGGAAAGAGAAAGGTCTCCTGTTCTAAGTACTAATTACTGTAGAAGTTACAGCTCTGTCAAATACTGTGACCACAGTTATCCCTGAGTAAGTTAGCACTTACCATCTGTAGAGCCCTAAGCATGAAGGACACATAACATCATGGGGACCTCCTTTTGATTTGTTAGTCGTGTGTCTTGAATTGAAATTTTGAAACTATGATCACAAACTTTACAAGCCCGAGGAAAAGAATAAGTACTGTATTAACTGTGTCTGAATACCTAAACCACATAGTAAGAGAGGCTTCCAATAGTAAAGTCTATTTCATAGACAGACCGACTCAACCAAATAAAAGCCCTGGAACATGCCCAAGCACAAATTTAAATTTATTGTATCATTAAGTCAGCATCAAAAAGTCGGTGTGAAGGAGCTGAGGTTATAGCTCAGTAATGTGTTTGCCACACAAGCATGAGGACCTTAGTCCAATCCCCTGTACCCATGCAAAAGCATAAAACCTAGCTTGGTGACATGCACCTGGAATTTCAGTGTTGGGGAAAGAGAAAATGGAAGATCCCTGGAACAGACTAGCCAGACACAGACAGAGAGACATAGGCAGAGGAACAGGCACAGACAGAGAAACAGGCAGATAGACACAGACAGAGAGACAGAGAACCAGCACATAAAGATGCTTGCCACACAAGCCTAGAAATATGAGTTCAATCTTCAAATCCCAAGAACCATTGTAAAGTAGGAGGGGAACCAACTCCACAAAGTTGTCCTCAGACCTCCACATTAACAGTGTAGCATGCATGTTCCTGCACATGCATCATTGTGTACAAGCATTCACAAATATATATATACACACACATACATATATATACATATATATGTATATATACATTTTTTTCATTTTCACCTATGTATGCACATGTGTATATACATAGGTGAAAATGAAAAAAAAATTTTAAAGAAGTTAGAAAGCGATTGAGAAAGACAGGCAATAGCAACTATGGACTCAACAAACATATGCATTCATATATACACAAAAGCAAATGAATACAAACACATACACACTACATACACAAAACCAAAAGGTCATTGGGAGGGGGAAGAATCATTATGATATATATAATGTTGAGATAACTATCAAGAAACAAATAGATTTTTAATTCATACCATGTACCTAAAGAGAAATAAACATATTCTAGTTGGATTAATGAATTAAATACTAAAGAAAGCAGAAATTACAGCTCTCAAAGTGGAAAAGAAATTCATTACTATACAAAGCAATGAGAGAATTTACAATGGGCACAAAAGTAATAAATCTACTGCTAAAATCTTAAACCATTTTATAATACTTAATTTAAACATCATCCAATATCTACATATTTAGAAACATCACATTTTCACTGTCTGCACTAAAGCTATACGTATTTTAACATAAGAAAAACTCAGCTTGTTTTAGTCCCACTAGTCAGATCTCAAATGTCCACAGCCACAACAGGCTACTCACTAGACAACAGATAACTAGAGACTCCCAGTTTTAAATAAACTTTAATTGGTTAGCACAGATTCACGCATTATGTTAAATGTCTACCTTTTAGGTAGAAGTTCCACATTGAGTACCCAGGTTTTCATTGATCATTACTGCCTTTTTTCAAGTGTTTTTCTTAGCGTCATGATAATGATAAAATGATAAGGTAAGTTTCTGCTTCAATGAAGCTTGTGCTCTAACAACAGGAACAGATACTAAACAGGGTCCTCATAAATGGTTCGGTGTTTTAAATTCGTAAAGGCCCTATAAAATATTGAGGGTGGATAAATGTACATGTAGGCCATAAGTTAATCTTGGAGATGAAAAAGGCCTCACATGGTTCCAGTAGACATTGTTGAGAGTAGAATGAAGCTATAGTTTCTGGACCACAGGAGTATAGTTTAGGAGTTTAGCACTATTTGAAGGTACTCAGGCACCATATCACACTGAGCATTGTGTGTTTTGTAGGATATTCAGTCAAATAGTGAAGATCTCATTTACTCTACTTATAAAGGAAGGAAAATGATATCTGATGTAGTAAAAAGATTATGGAAGAATATTAGGATATAGAATAAAATGTATTATCCAATGGCCCCTTTTCTCTGGCCTTTTAAATATTTCTCCATATGTATCCCAGCTTCTCTTGTAGAAAGTGTTCAAATTTCTTGGCAAAATCTGTAACTTAAATGACTAAAAGAGAATGGTTTTCCAGGAATTGCTTTTCATAATAAGTTGCCATTCATTAAAACCAGTAACTACAGTCATGTTTCTAGATCTAGAAAACAGCACCATTGGTGAGTGAACACATATAATTCATGGATCAATAAACCTCATATTTTGTATGACCATAACATGCTGCCAAGTTTAGTAAATAGGGAAATAAAAGACAAGGAACAGTGAATTGATAGCATTTGCTCTATTTAAGGGCTTCCCATTTAGTCTGATGCATTAATTGAGGTTTTGTTAATCTCTAGCTAAATTTACAATTGTCCTAGAAGTAGGACTTTTGAGCATTGGCAAACCTATTTTATAACCACAAAGCTAAACTTCAATCTAGCCTGTATCCAAGTGATAGCTCTGTAAATAAATAGAATTCAATGATTAAGGGGTTTCATATTAAAGTATTGCCTACCAACTTGCAGTCATATGGTGTCCTATCTACTCAAAGCTTGTTCCTAAGTGAATACATTTCAGTGAACTGATTGTGCTGAACTGTTTTAAGACTATTTCCAAAAGAGTAAGGTTGAACATTTTAAACTGCTAATGTAAGCCACTGGAACCCAAACCTAGGACTATCCCTAGATAGCTTGCAGTTTCTACAGTCCACAACTTGGCATATAATATCTAATACTCATCAATTACTAGATATAAATTAGATAGTGTGCATATTCTTCATGATTATCTTTTCTTTACTAGATTTAAAATATATATATATTTATATATGTACATATACCTATATATATATGAAATCACTATGATAATTATCAAGGATATAAACATATCTAACACCCAAAAAAGTTCCCTTCTGTTAATTGACTAACAAGCATGACATTAAGTGCTTCTGTGTACATTATGCCAATAAAAAGAAATCACAATTCCAGCAGCATGTGTATAGCAGAGGATGGCCTAGTTGGTCATCAATGGGAGGAGAGGCCCTTGGTCCTGTGAAGGTTCTATTCCCCAGCACAAGGGAATGCCAGGGCCAGGAAGCAGGAGAAGGTGGGTTGATGAGCAGGAGGGGGGGGGGGGGGGGGGAGGGGATAGGGTTTTTTTCCCCCCAGAGGGGAAACTGGGAAAGGAGATACCATTTGAAATGTAAATAAAGAAAATATCAAATAATAAAAAAATCACAATTCAATAAAAATGAATAAAGATAAGTTTGCATTTGATACTCATTTTTTCATGTTTGCATATGGGCCACCAATAGTAAACATTATAAAAACTCTTAAAATCAACCATGTTATGACATTTTGAGTGGATAATACTATATTATGGTATACATGAGGCTACTCATGAGGCAGGAGCAGATGGGTGTGGGGGAGCACCCTCTTAGAGGTAAATGGGAGGGGGAGGGGGTTCATGGAGGGGAGACTGGGAATGGAGATCACATTTGAAATGTAAACAAATAAAATGATTAATATTGTTTTGAATTTCTAAACAGAATACTGTATGTTAATATGTCTCCCACTTAACTATGGGATCACAGCAGTCTCTTTTCCTCTATTTATAAAATCAACCTGAGAATATCTAGGTAAAACTTTGTTGGAGAAGGTAGCTTAGATGATACATTTGGAAGTACCTAATATTTAGAAAATATTAACTAGATACAAAGTTGAAAATTCTTAAGGATACCCTACCAAAACTTAGCTGTCCGTTCCTATCCAGACAATAGTATGGGTGTTATGAGTAACTTCATTAGAGGCTTAGGCCAACATGAGTTTCTCCTATATTGCTCATATCTCCTTTCTATTCCCTTTTCTAATCACGGGCACATATGTGATAGCCAAACATTTTTTAGTGATGACTTGATTACGCAGAAACAAACAGTATCTTTGGTCATCATTGGCATGAATTGAACCAATTAGGATAGACCCAAATAGACCCAGGTTGACAAACCTAGGTGAACACCATGTTTTGTCTTCCAAGATGGTGTAATCTCTGTCTTTTTTGCTTTCTCTTTTATTTTTATTCCCTTAAGGAAAACAATCTCTGAAAATAAAATCAGCTAACGTATGATATGTTTGTATCTGACACCCCGAGCTTGGCTGTCAGTAGGGCGCCACAGCTTCCAATTCAGAACAATAAAAGAACTGT
>NC_045030.1:47279977-47304502 GCF_008632895.1 Mastomys coucha | reverse complement strand
TACACACATCCAGTGTGACTGTCATTTGCACTTCTTTGTAACAGTCTAGACATACTGTTTGGAGTGTTATCCAATGTGATAATTGGTAAATAGATATTTGCTCCTGTGCTGAGTTTGCCTGTAAATTATAATTTAGGGTTGCATGCCATTGTTGGTTGGCTTCCCTGCTACCTTTCTAAATTCAATAGGACCTTGCTTTTTTTTTTTCTTGAGAAAAAGGAAATCTCATAGGGTCAGCTCTGCATATAATAGGCATTACTAAATATAAGAGATTACCTTGAATTCTATACATAACTAGATGAGAATGTGATTCCCAATTTTGAATTAGTTCAATGTTTAGTTTTAGAATTCAATTTTTGAGATTACTATGACATGAATATTCATTTAAAATCAACTTATTTTCTATAATAAGTTGGAACCATAGTTGATAGGATGAGACCTGTCAATATACAGAACTATTATTAGTGCATCTGTTAATGGTTAACAAGCATGACATGAAGTGCTTCTGTATACATTATGTCAATAAAAATCACAATTCAATAAAAATTAATAAAGACAAGTTTGCATTTGATACTCATTTTTTCATGTTTGCATATGGGCCACCAATAGCAAACATTATAAAAACTCTTTTAATCCATCTGATATTTTTGCCAACTTTTCTATACATTCAGATATTTAATTAGCAGAAGAATAAAGAGATAGTGTGCTAATAAGTGGCTGAGAACATCTTATCATAGGAAGAGATAGCAATGCCTTTGAAAATCTAGGGAATAGCTGCAAATTTGCTAAATGATGAAAAAAAAAAGGGGAACTTAGTTTGAAACAAAGCTACATGTAAAAATTAGTCATAAAAAAAAAGGAGGGTGGTCCAAAAAGAAAGCATGGGCAAAAAGCAATTAAACAGGCAAAACAAGGAAAAAAAAAAAGCAAACTTCATTTTAAGACAAAGTACTGTCTGTGGTCTAGGGAATTTGAAAAGACCACATGTAGGGAAAATATCTTCTGAGGTGCCCCAAGGCTATTCTTCCAAAAGCCTCCTCCCAGTGTTGCTCCTCCCAGTGTTGCTCACTTTCCTTGCAGCCAGCTAGGATACATCCTCCTGGAGCTCAATGGAGCCACCAAGTGAGGGAGGGGGAGCAGGCAAAATCGCTGCAGGAAACCAGCGCCTCTTTTATCATCTGCCTTAAGGAACCACTGATCCCCCTGAATCTCTGTTCCACTGCAAGCTAAGATTAACATTTTCATGTTTACCCTTGTTAAACAACTGAATTAGAGCCACTTGCCTGTTCTAAGGACCTTGGAAGGACTTGAAATTTTTTGCTTATTGCTTGTGGAGTGAAGTGTCCATATGCTCAGTTAATCACTCCAACCACTTCTTTTTCTTTGCATAGAATTCTCTTACAGTGCTTCTCACACTTCACTGGAACAAGAGTCAGCTGTTTAGACGCCTATTTCATCCTCCTAAGTCTTGAGTTTCTAGGGGAAGAGGGTGTTATTTTCTTTTATTACCTCACCAAGCAACTAACAAAGCATTTTGTACCTATGACATTCTAAATAGTCATTCCTCCCTTCCATAGGTCTTGTGTCCTGTATCTTTCCTCTTCCGAGGAGTGAAACTTTTATGTGATTCTTTTTCCTTCATACTGTTAATTCTGAGATTCGCTGGAGAAAAAACAACTCCACCATTTGGGGCCAAATTTAAACCAAGCTTTATTAAATATTAAATATTGACTAAGAGATGGACTTTGGACAAGACCATCCCCTGGAATTTCCCAGCTAAAAGGCCCTAAGACATATGTTGCAGGGTTTAGAAGGACACCTAAAGGATGTCAGACTTTCCTATGAGGCTTTGTTATTTTCCAAGAACCACCACTCCTGGCACTTCAGGACTTTGCCTGGTCCTTCCTTGGGCAGGTGGTGCTTATGGGTTAATAGTGTGCATTCCAATGCAAATAGTGAAGGCCCTCAAAAAGGAAAGAAAGTGGCTCATTATGTTGATAGATACTAGGTTTAGCAAAAATTGAATTAACTATCATTGTTTCTATAAATCCCTAAAGTAAAATGAAATAATGATAAGCTGCTTTAGTATACTTGAGAATCACCCATATTAAGCATGTACAATCTTAGGACAATGAAAAATTCTGATTCGGTAGGTAGAATTCAAGTATATAGATATTTAATAAGTTCTATATGTAATTGGCTACACATTTGAAAATCACTTTCCTATATACTTTTCACCATGAAATTCGCAACCTCTATGTTGAGAATTATTTGTAGACAACCATATTAAGATGACTTTTAAGTGAAAATGAAACTAGGTTGTCAAGTACTGTTTAACTGTATATTCACAGTAAGGTGGTATAGGGGTAAGAACTTTTTAAGGAAAAAAAAAGTAGTTACCATTCTGATAAGTAGTTCATCAAAGGTAGAAAGATAAAATTAACAGAGTACTTTAACCAAAAGCTACATTTTAGTTACATAAACTATAGTCTCTAGTTAACAAATATTACAGAATTCCAAAGAGGAAGATTTAGGAACAAACTAGTTTGAATTTCTCTGAGATACCCTACAAACTCAGTGAGTAACAATTCCTGAGAAACATGCAGTTATAATAGGCTCTAGTCTCAAAATTCAACTTTATATTTACATTTCCTAGCTTTCGCCATTTTGCCTATTTGTGACTATATCGTTTTCTTGAAGGTATATATCACTATTGATTTGGTTTGCTTTCCAGATGGTTTGACAGACTGTGTGGACCCAGATTGTTGTCAACAAAGCAACTGTTACGTAAGCCCACTCTGTCAAGGCTCACCAGACCCTCTCGACCTCATCCAACAAAGCCAGCCTCTCTTCTCTCAGCACACTTCGAGACTCTTCTATGATAGAATCAAATTTCTTATTGGCAAGGATAGTACTCATGTCGTTCCTCAAGAGATCTCATTTGACAGCAGGTATATAGAAATTTATTTTGTCCTTACTAAAAGTGCTCATGATTTTCCTTCAGAGTAAAAGAAAATTGTCTTCTAAAGATCAAGTGGTTTCTCATTCCTTTCAACAGTATTGCTATCTTTCTTATGCCTTCTCTTGAATGCCTGCACTGTTACCAATTTGTTTCTAAAAGCCAATTGGTCAAATTCTATATTATAAAGTTATAGGAGATGTCTATATATATGTATGGAAATTGTTATTTAATGACAAATGAAAGTGCATTTGCAAACTTAATCCTTAACTTCTGAAAGATTATTTGAACGAAAAAAACCTTAAATTTCAATAGCTAAATTTTAGGTTCTGTTTCATGTTCAAAAGTGTTTCCAGGTCATAAGGGTTGATTGACTTGATATTCAATGGGAAATTCAAGATGGGACATGACTGTCTTCTCGGGAAGGCTCAAATGCCAGAATTATCTCTAAAGATCTGGCAACAAACACATTTAAATAATTTCATTTATATAAAGTATAATAAGAATTTGCTCATTGGTATTCAACCCATTCACTTTCATCAATGACACACTTTAATAATTAGCACAAGGTGTAATAGGTAAGTCTAGTTATTAAAGATTTCAAAAATGTCCTTCTCGGAGCTGGTGAGATAGTTTGGTGATTAATAGCACTTGCTGCTCTTTCAGAGGACCCAAGTTCAGCTCCCAGAACCCACATGGTATCTCACAATGTCCTATAAATCTTATTCCAGGAGATCCATTGCCATTTTTCTGACCTCTGCAGGCTCCTGCACACACATTGTGCACAATCATATAGCTAAGCACATACTCTCTTTCTCTCTCTCTCTCTCTCTCTCTATATATATATATATATATAGAGAGAGAGAGAGAGAGAGAGATATCCTTCCTTGATTTGTTCTATAAATTGCTGCTTCACTAGTTTTCTAGACTCTTGCAAACAAAAATCTTTAACAACAAAATGATTTGTCTAAGATCCTCTATGTATCTTCCACTCCCTGCAGATGAATTATTTCAAGAGCTTGATACCAGTGATAATGCAACAAAATTGTAATTCAATTTTAGCAAGTATAAAGTAGAGAGGGGAAAAAGATGTATATGAAAACTCCACACTCCCTTTCTCTTCAGTTGAATGCTAGAACTCTCAACGAAGGGGGGGAAAACCTTTTTCTCTTATTTTGTTACTGTGTCATCCTTATGTTTTGGGCTGCAATATAACCTAAAATCAATGCCAACATATCATAAAAAATGGTTGTTCTTCTAAGGATGATAGACAATATTTACCATTCATCAAGAGATTCAGTAATCCCCACTTCAAAACTTTTTCCCAGTTTGATAACCCCTCTGGTCCATCTTTCAGATGGATATAATCAATATAATTATTTAGATAGTGGAGACTTAATTTTGGAACACTAAGGAACAAAAATAATTGAGGGCAGTCATTCTCCCCATTTTCCTACTCAAGGTAAAGGGTAAATCAACTCTATAGCTTTTTCCATACTTGGGGAGAAATCAGCCCAAAAACAGGGGGTCAGGTGCTGAGAGAAATAATAACCTTCATGACTTGAGATGTGTTGAATAACATGTTGAATTCAATAAGGGGAGAAAGTCAGGACCTGAGGGAGACAGCAGACAAGTCATTTTGACCCAGAACAGGGCATTTGAGCACTAAGCTTAGAAAAGGTATGACAAACTTAAACTCCTGCAGTTCAGCTTCACGCTTCAGCAGTGCTTGTGAGGCACTCACACAGAGAACAAAACTATTACTTTGGGTGGTTAATGTCCTTCTTCTCCTCCTGATTTGATTGAGTTTTCACATTCTTTTCTAAAATGCTCCAAGTTATCATTTGGCTCTGCAAGTCACATTTAAATTCAGAATGATGAGTCTCCATCCTCCCCAAACTTGTGTATCTGTGTTTTCTCTAACAACAACAACAACAAAGTACATTCACTTTTCTTTGCTTTATCATTGGACAAAATAATTTCATTTTTAATCACATTTATAAATGATAATTACAATCTCTCAGGTACACTCATTTAAAAATTTTAGAATACAAATCACCCAAGCGCATACTATACTATCTCAATGAAATGGGGCAATTGTTTTTGGTATATTTTGTATATGTGGAAACTGAGATGCTAAGAGACTAAATCACAGACAGCAAGGTTGGATTATAGCATCTCCTATAACCTTTCCATTACACCACAGCTGCCCTATTTCTGCTTGTCCTTAAACTTATCTGGTGACATGAACCAAATTTATCTTGGATAAATGGCATTTAGGTCAACATAAGAAACTTTGAAACCAAACAGTTATTAAAATCAGCTTCAGTTTGTTATATTTCAATAGAATGACTTACAAAATTTTAATCAGGGCTAATGAAGTACTTCTGTGGAGATGAGAATCATGAAATGGACATTTTGTTCCATGGCAAGTATTATTGTGTATCTATTGTGAATCTGATGTCTGATATCTTGGATCTGTGTCATTTCATTTAATTCTCATTAAATTGTTCACGGTATGGTTTGTTAAAGTTTCATTTTTCAAATGAGGAAATTGGCGAGTTAGGTAAGTAACTTTAACAAAATCATAAAGAAGTTAGAACCTGGATTTGAACCTAGGCGCACACACACTAGTACTGAATTCCTGACTTTTAAATTGCTGAATTGAGCCACGGTGGCTTAGTTAGAAAACTGGAGCATGTGACTCTAAAGTAACTCATGACTCTTATATAGCCCTGACTGAAGACTAGCTTCCCTCAGATAAATCTAAAAGACTTACATACTATAATCAGCCAAAGCAGGGTTTTTTTTTTTCCTTTTGCTTTTGCCACATAACTGAGAGGCAGTTGAGTAGACAGGTTAAAAACAAAATCATTACTAATGGTTTCATTTATCTACTGGCAAACCATGAGCCACTCAGCTGGCTTGCTGTGGCCTATACTGTGCCAGTCAGTCTACAGAGAGCAGTACATAGCTGTGCAAGTGTAGCAAAGACACGCACAGATAATTATTCACCCTTGTGCATCACAAAGGGAATAGTTTTGGCTGTATTCTACTGGCTGCACTGTCATATAAAAGCATGTGAGATGTATACCTTCCATACCTTCTATGATGGTGTAATGTCTGTGAAGACACAAGTCGCCCACAGAGACGTCTCTAGGAAACTAAACTCATTCACCCTTTTTTTTTCTAAATACAACTGACCCTGTAGCTCAAATTTCTTTCTTTTCTTCAATCTATTCCAAACATGTCTACAAAGTAAACCACATAGTCTACGTGCCCTGTATTACTTATTACTTTTTAATAATGTAAATAGGTGAACAGAAGCATTATTGATCTTCAGTGTCTAAGCATTTAATCACTATTAATAATGTAGAAGGTTTTTATAAATATGTAAAAACAAGAGTACATTAAACTAAATGACAGCAGTAATTTGCAAAGCCAGACATTTCGCTCGCCATCACTAATGGAGAAGTACATTTAAAAACAACATCGTACCAGGGTTTGTGCAACCACTGACAGTAGGGTTAGCCAAGCTCATTTATCTATTTAGTAACTCAGAGGGTGATGCCTCACATCACTCTTCGTCGAGTGTCTCTATCAGATGTTCAGAATGATGCCACAGATGTCTTTTGTTTAGCCTGACATTTATGAAGTGAGTGACCAAATATAAAATAAAATGGAATATAAGATGCTTCTAGAAAATTCACAAAGCTTAGCACTGTCAGACACCTAGTTGTAGCACAGGTGGTCTGGAGCTGAATGAGGGACAGTGGCCTTTCTGGATAGGAAAGGCAATGCCTGTCTAGTGCACCACAGTCCCCCTTACACCTGGGTTATTTCCCACTTTTATGATGGCATGTTTCCCTTTTTGGCATTTGAGTTTTTCTACCTCTTATCTGTGGAAATTCTGTGGCTTCCCTTGAAAAGATTTTAAAACTATATGGCTAGGTCTGATTTCTTTCTCCAACTGCCTTTATATATTTATTATCACTTTACTTAATTAAGATTAAAAATAGAGAAAAGATAAATATGAGATAGAAATCATATTAACAGGAGAAACAGTATTTCCAATGATATTTCACTGAGTGCCTATGGCTAAACTAGTATGTACTTTTCCTCAAATATTAATCTAATAAGCTCCTACAGGACAGTATCTTATGTACCAACAAACATGATATCAGATAACTCAGGTCCCACCAAAGTAAGAAAGTGTCTACCTTAATGATCATTGTATTTATCACCTAGCACAATTTTCAAGTACAGTTTAAAATCTGAAATTTGGGCCCAGAAACCTGTGTTTTATCTCTGACACCCATGTAAAAATCCAGATCCATTTGCATCTGTAATCCCATCACTTTTATTGCCAGAAGTTGTGCACACAACATAGCAGCAGGCACTAGAGAGACCCTCCCTTGAAACACATTGGACAGAAGCAACTCCCAAAATGTTGTTCTCTGATACATGTGTTGTGTGGCAAATGCTCCTACCTACCTACTATCAACACAATCTACACACACACACACACATACACACACACACAGAGAGAGAGAGAAAGAGAGAGAGAGAGAGAGAGAGAGAGAGAGAGAGAGAAGAGAGAAGAGAGAGAATAAATATATAAAAGTTTTAAAAATAAAGGTCTAAACTGTTTTAGCAATGCTGCTGAATGGGATTAGAGAAGCTTCTTGGAATTTAGGACTGGGACCAAATTTAATACAGAACTAAGTACATAGTATTCTTCGTGAACTCCAATGAAAATGAAGTTAAATGAAATAGTAAGGTGTTTTCTAGTTCTTTTTCTAGAGTTGCTGCATTGTAGTCTTCCTTTTGGTTCACAGTGGGATGTATATCGTTATCTCTGAATTATCACATTCCTTAATCATGTTCTATAAGGACAAGGTCCAAAGTCAGACTTACCTTCTCCATATTTTGACTGTTCATTGCTATCTGGCAAACTACTTCTAGTAAATAGAAGAAAATACTTTTTATTATTATCTCATGAGTCTAAGGGTTAGAAATTCACATATGATATGACCAAGATGTTTTTTTCTCTGCTCTGTTATAAATGGGGCCTCAGCTAGAATGGACCAAATAAACAGTGGTTGAAAGAGTAGGACCATTGCTGGGAATCTTTCCATCTGATTTCAGCATCTCTCTTAGCTATTGTACTTTCCTGCTAGCATGGTAAGTAAACCAGCTTTGAGTTTGTTAGAGATCATATATTGTGTCTATTTAGACCAAGCGACTGAAATGGAAGATGCCAGTCTCTTAAGAAATGGGTATAGAAATTCCCCAAATGTAACTTGTGTTAAGACATTAAAAACCTCATCCAGATTCAAAAGGAGGGGCATGGATCCCATTTCTTGATGAGACAAATATTAAAGAGTATTTGACTATCTTTTATCTACCATACCACTATATATTCACAAGCCATGACATATTGCTTCACAGAAAGCAAGCTCAAAATTGAAGCAAGTTCAAAATGAGTTGAGTGGCTTCTTTCCTTATGAAACAGAATCTCACATAGCCAAGAATTTCTCAAACCCCGAATGTCTTCGCCTCTACCTCATGATGCTGGCTTTAAATGCATGTACCGCTTTGCCTGGCCTTCTTGCATTTATCAATGAAATCAACCGATATTAGTTGCATAGAATGCACAGATATTATTAGGTACTTAAGTAAAACAATTCTCAAATATAAAACTAGCCTAAAGGTAAGATTCCAACTCTCCAAACAGCACAGAAGCAAAACTCCTAAGGAGTGATTATGATTAAGATTATGTTGCAGTGCCAAAGTAATCGCTCATTTTTATCTTATACTATCTTCCACCACTTTCACAGCCTGCCAATAATTGAGATCATTCATAACTCCGTATCTGCATCACTAATTCTTTCTATCTTCAGTGGGCTAGATAATCAAGATTTAGTACCAAGAAAAACAAAGCTAGAAATAATAAGCATTAAAGTTAGGAATACTGCTATTAACTGACTCACTTCAGCATGCATCATTTTTGACTCACCAAAAACATGAAAAAATTTAACATACTAGAACTACCTAAAACAGAGAATCTAACATTCTAAAACAGAGAATTCTGGCCAAACTCTTCATACCCAAGCTGTCTTCCTCTTTTTCTATATCTCATTCAATAATAAAATCTTGATTCTTGTCCCTGATTAGTCATGATACCTGATAATAGCCATAATTACTTACCATTGCTTGTTTAATAAAACATGGTATTCTGCCCTTGGCTGAACTGAAGATATACAGCATTTGAAATTCGATTAATGGCCAAACAATTTATTGACTGAAGACTACAGTTAAAGGAAGGTTGTGGGAAGATGAACATTGTTAGAGACATTGCCGAGTGTGAAAGGAGAGTGAAACCTAACAATAACCACACTGGGCATGTACTCCTTATTTCTGACATATATTTTATGAAAGTATTCCCATAGAAACTTATGACTAGCTTATGACTTCATTCATCTTGAGAAGGAGATAGCGATGATATCATATTCCTCTGACATTCTTAATACAATACAATGTCCTAATATTGATTCTTTTTTTTAAGACTGGCAAAGGTTTCTAATCACTCATCCCTTCCAGAAATATTTCTTGAGAAACTATTGTGCACCAAGAATTGAATAGATTGATGTAACACATAAAAAGTCTTTTCTAGAGGCAGAAATAGTCAAATATCAAGATTTAAGTATTACACTATATATATGAAGCATATATAATTACCATGTTGTAACCCATAGATAATAAAAAAATACTATGCTCCACTTAAGAATAAGAAATGGTGACCTGGGATTATAGATGAGTGATTGAGTACCTTACTAGCATGTTAGAATCCCCAGATTTGATCCTTGCCTCTGCAAAGAGCATCAAATAAATACATATTTACTTAAAATTATATTTTGCAATAAATATAGTGTATCTGAAACACTAGGTTTTTCAAGGAACCTGTTCTTCAACTCAGTGTTCTCAAGTGCTAATTATTTAGTAGTACAGACATGTAACCTAGTTTGATATTAGAGGTATCCTCACAGATACAACAAAGTTATTAGGCCATTTCAGAAATGAAGTTAACCAACAAGTTTTCAGCAAGAAACCAGAGATGGGACTAATTGGTTCTGCTGACCACAAAGAGCTGCTAAAATTGACACACAAGAGAGACTATTGATGACTTGTAAGAAAAATACAAAGAATATTTAGATAGGGAATGGTTTACCTATAAACAAGCAGTTTCATCCTTTGGCATTTAGGGTCCTAAATTTTACTACAGCTTAAAAGTTTTTGTACTAAGCAAATGAATTTGAAGGAAAAAAAAAATCAGTCATGAAAAAAAAAAATCCCGTCTCCCATAGTAAAAATTCTTACTAACTACACTTTGGAGTCATTTTATCATGATAGATCCTACAGTTTCTTTCAAGGTAACCTGAATTTCAGAGGATTGATAGCTATTTCAGATGAGATTTATGAACATTACAACATTTACGTGGTTCATTTGTTCATTCGGTGATAGACACTCTCCTAGGCTATAGGCTATAGGGGACAATATCTCTTCAGCATAGCAAGGAACAGACGATAATGAAAAAGAGAAATCTGAGGAAGGAAGAGTACTGTCAAGTGAGATTTAAGAAAAAAAATCAGGAGCCAAGAATGATCATTTTTGACAGAGTGGTCCAGAGAAGCCTCCCTAAGGAGACAACACTAGATCAGAGCCCTCATAGCTTTCATCGGTATGCCAGATAATTCGGATGTGAATATTTCTTACCACCTGAACCCTTATCCAATAGATTTTCACACACTGAACCTGCTATTGACTTTTAGATGCTGTTGAATTAAGATTCTCTGACATTGTGTGCAATGAGAAGGTAAAACAAAACTATCTCAAGGAATTGCTACCTAGCAGTTACTATATATACTAGGTTCTACTGATAAATGCTAAGGGGCTCTGCCCTCGAGGAGTACACTGAGAAAATCTGACTACCTCAGACAAACTGAATAAGCTTTACAAAAAGAAAATAGGCTGTAGCCTTATACCACTTAATCACGAAAGGGGGCAAACTATAGCCAGTCTGCATTGATTACTTGAACCCAAAGGAATCCAATATGTAGAAAACATTTGATGGTTTAGAATTATAAAATAGGAAAATATTTTTAAAAGCCAGTAGTTTATAGGTTTTTGTTTTTAATAAAATAAAATGTAATTACAGTATTCAAGCACCCATAGAATTGACACTCAGTTTTAAGATTTCATAAGTAACTTCCAGAATGTCCACATATAGTTATTTGTTAATTTGCTGACGTACAAATTTGAATCCATATGCTGTTTAACTTTTTAATGAGTCTACTTGTGATAGAACTCTATTTGTTAATGGCAGGTTTTGAAATATTTTTAATCTAGGAACAAGAAAAGCATCTGACCATGCATGCAACTGGGAATTAATAAACACAACAAGACATCAATGCTAAACAAATTGAGGACACTAAGAACATGGAGTATTGGCATCTTCAAATTTAACATCTGTTCACCTTCTTTTCTTTCAAAAGGCCACTACCTATGACCTTCCCCCATCTGGGCAAGATCTCCACATATATTGCTGCTAGGGTGTGCTTCCTAGGGTCTTTTGAGTTTCATTTTCCTAAGCAGTCTATTTTGTTTATCTCCTTTGCCATTGTTGTCATAAGTGGGAAGTCAGGTTCTTGATGGTTGCTAATAAAGCACTTTGATCTCATTTGTGTGGAAGGTGTTATAAATGCGAAGGCAGGGTATCCAGATTTTCAAAAAGAAACACACGTTCAAGCCACATTTAAGAAATTATAAAGTGCTGAAGGCTCCCGGATTTGTAGTGCTGAGCAGCTACTGAAATCAGCAGTCAACACCTAAAAGAAAAAAAAAAGTGCAACTTTCACTTCTTTGCAAGTTCTCTTGGACAAAGAAGAGTGAAAAGAAATCAGAACAGAAATTTTCAAAATGGTATTTAACTGATTATTATGACGCAAACATTCTGAAATACTCAAAATTTTTAATTAGGAATATCAGCAACTCTACAACTGATCTGAGCACAAAAATTTATTTATTTTTCTTATATTTCATCAAGTCGATTAAAATCCAAAGGATCATATCTTCTTCATTGCTATATCTGAGTGAAACTATGTGAGTACTTTTATTCCAAGCCCCATTATTTACACCTTGACTCAGAAAGATATGTGCTACAGCTAAGGCTCTTTTGAATACAAGACAAGGTATTAGGACTATTTTATCACTGTCTGTTCTATCTAGAACAAGATTTTTTTGTGGTTTTGTTTTTGAATTCTGGCCTCAAACTCACAGAGATTCTCCTGCTTCTGCCACCAAAGTGCTGAGATTAAGACAAGCACCACCAAAGCCAGTGAGCTCCTTCATTTTATAATAAAGTTAAGAGTCTAAATTTCTCAAGACTACATTGATGTTGCATGAAATGACATGAAGAAAATGCCTGACATAGCAAGTGCTTAGTGTCTTATTTACATTAATTGCATATTTAATAATTATCAGATCATATGAGCAAATAATTTGAAAAAGTTTATCTCAAGGAATCATCATTTTCCTGGATAGTACTCTTGTTCTAAATTCTCTGTGATATATTTAGGAAGAAGACAGGATAGAAATGTGATTGCTAGCCAGAGGCAGGTGGATTTCTGAGTTCGAGCCTGGTCTACAGAGTGAGTTCCAGGACACACACAGAGAAACCCTGTCTCGAAAAACCACAAAAAAAAAATGTGATTGCTATTTTACAAAATTACTAAATGAAGTCAAGAATAATTTTGTCTCTTAGGAAATTTTGCAGTGCAATTACTAGGGAGCCCGAGTTGGTACCTGGAAGTACCTATAGTATCTATGCTTTCCTTGCGACAGGAAAAGAATCCATACCCAGGAGATGACCAGCAAAAAGGGCCTGCCCTTTATTTAATGACTATCCATTATGTGAAAGGCAGGTCCACAGAGCGTTACAGGAGAGGTTAATGAGGCTAACAAAACCTCATAGAGATGATTACGAAGATAGAGCATGTGAGTAATGTTTGGAATAAGCAAAATGCAAACAAACAAATATATATGTATATATACATATATATGAATGCATATTAAGCACACTTCAGACCATTCAAGTTTTGCTGCAAGGGCTTAAAGGACAACTATTTCAGGATTCAAATTCTAGACAAAAATAATCATGTGTCTAAACGAAGCAAACTGGCACTCACATGGTACTGAAAATGTAACTGCGTCGTCAGTTTTCTTATTGCTTCAAAACACTTGATCTTTTTCCCATTACTTTGGGGATCTCAGGCATCCAAAGCAAGCCTCTTTTTGACAAGCAATTACCAGGGCAGATGGGAAAATAGCCACCCTACCTCAGGGTGAGTGCCCCCATTTTGTTTTACTTGAAACATCACTAGCCATGAGGAAAATAATTCTGCTTAAAAAGCTATCTGCATTTTCAAAAGCACCACCTTTCCCATAGCCCTAGAATGTTGATGTGTAACACTCCCAGCTGCTTTTAATGTTACCCGCTTGGTAAGGATTATTTATTTGGGTGAGTGACCAATAGAGTAGGACTAAATAATCTTGCTCTATTTAAGCAAAAACTAATGAAATTTTATTGGGCTCTCCTATGAACATGCAGTGCAGTCACAATTTTTGAACATGAACATAGGTTTATGCTACAGCATTAAGTGATTTTTGTGGTGCTGTATTGACCTAGATAACATATCAAAAACATCATGTATTCTGTTGAAACACTCCCCTTACTAAAAAAAAAAAATCTGTATATTAAAAGCCTCAAATGTATTTAAATTAGGAAATATCAAACAATAATCATATGATAATGTATAAGTGAATAATAGACTTAATGTGCATAAATTAAGCATTTGAGAAGGTCTATTCATTCATTTTGCCCAATGGCACAGACATTGTTGGATTCCCTGAAGCAGTCAATTATCAAACAAAACCCTCCTGATGAGGATGTTGGCTTAACAAACGAACTGTAAGGCATCTGTCACATAGGATCTTCAAAGTCGTTCCTGAAACCCTTGAAGCAGTGCCATGAGGATGTAGTGCAAGAACCTTACAACTTTAGATGTAAAAGAAGAAAGAAAATATTTAAGCTGAAATTCTATTAATTGTTTCTGAGCATGTGCTGTATACTCCCAGAACGAAGATGAACATGAACAGGGGGAAAAAGACATAGTTTTGGGGCCATGTGTGGTTCTCTAATAGGAAAGAGCAAGCAATCTCTAACTGCCATTCCAGGCAGGCTATGGCAAGTACAAGAACATGCCTGTGAGCACTGTGTAATGAGAGCAATGGGAAAGGAGACATTGACACTTACCTGGAATAGATAAATTGGGTTAAAACATATTTCTGTTTTACCATCTCTGCTTTTGAAGGGACCCAACAGTTCATGCAATGGTTAGCCTTACATTTTGTGCTTACAATTTCAACACGACTTGTCAAATGCCAATTGTTGCAAACCTTTTTCCAGAGGCTTTTACGGAAGAGTTAAAACTCAAGGGTTTTATAGGAATAAGATTGTGGGTTGTTTATTTTCCTGTCATTTTATGGTTTATGCTTCCTGTCTCCTTCCCCAGGAACTCTTACAGCTTAATTGGCTGATTAGGTAATAGTCTTGCTTTCACAAAACTTTGGCCTTTACACATGCGGGATCAGCAGCACTTGGAAACTTGTTAGATCAGTAAACTCTCTGGCCCCACATCAGATCTACCAAATCAGAAAGTCTGTGACATGCCCACAGAAGTCCAATCTTTTCTTCAACAAACCCTCTAGGGGATTAAGGTACACATCCTATCAAGTTTGAAAATCCCTGGCCTATAGAAGAGACAGCTTACCACAGAGGCATGAGGACTGACATCCCAGCTCAAAATTGCACCCCGAAGACCTTCCTTATTTGTTATGGAATAGCAGTGATTAATGGAAACATCATAAAGCCTTTCATACAGCCACTCAGAGGTATTTATAGTCCAATAAGGCCCCAGAAGCAGTGTTTTACCCTGAATGACACAGTTTCCAACAGCAGAATTTATGCTATGATTACCCCCTGTATAAGATGTTATAAGAATGCTCAAAGGATAGCTCATTATGCAGTCTATTTTTGTGTCCTTGAAGACTTGAACAAACTGACAATCAATTCAGGAATTTATAGGGCAAAATTTGAACACTAGTGAGCAAGGAGTCATGTGGCATCTCCCAGCCCAGGCCATCTCAATGACTATTTTTTGCACAGAATGTGCAGCCTATAGAAAAGACCTCAGTTCTACTGTTCCTGTGGAGAAAGTTGCCTAACCTGTCCACATGCTCCTTCCTCCCCAGCTGTAGAGGTCCTTGATTCTGAATGTTACCTTTTAAGGATTGCTGATGCTCACATTAGCAACAAAAAGCAAATAGCTGTAACTTCTCTGGCCCTAAGCCTCATTTTCCTTGTGAAAGATTTTAATCAGAAATACAATACAGTAAATTACATCTTCTCTCGACAATTTAGTTTTTGTCCTTGTTTTCCAAACCAACTTCTGCACTTGAGGTTAATGTTGTTGCCAGAGGTGTTGAATGAATATTGGAAAGTTGACAGAGAAGACAAAAGACAATAAATAAGGACAAAAGAGAATGGAGCCAAGGGTTGATTTGAAGGCTAGAGATAATTTGACTCTGCCATGAAAATAGCAAATACAAAACGAATTAGACCTTATGCATCAGAGTTGTCTAACAAGCAGCTTGTTAGTTAAATAAAGCTCTCAGTATATTCTGCCCTGTTCTTTACATCTAACTCCAAACACTTAGAATATTCAACAGTGAGTTAAAGTGAAGAAGCAATTCCCTTGGGGTTGCTGCTTTAGCATGGTGACAGCAGGTAGACAGCTTGGCTGCAGGCTGTATCCTCCAGAGAATAGGAACAGAAACAATGTCAGAGATGATCTTCCCCACACGTGTTCCTAAAGTCACATTGGCCATGCCATCTAAGTTCAACTTACCTTGTTCTAAGCAAGTAGAGCAAGAAGAGGATCTTGTTAAAGATTTAAGGAAGCAAGGCATCCCATCCATATCTCAAAATCAAAGGAAAGCTCCCAGAAAAGATGAAAAGCATGACGTTCCTGGCTTTAAGAGTACACAAGCATAAACACAAAGCACATGCATACACACACCAATACACAACACAACACACACAGATAATTACACTGGGCTGATACTTGCTGATGACGAGCCACATACATACAATCCAGACACTATCTTCTATCATCTGGCTTAACAGCTCCGAAGATTTCTCTATGGCACTGAATGGATAAGGTTTCAGAAATAAAGATGCATTCTTAAGGATCCAGGACTTGGGGTTAAGGTAGTTTCAGTTTTTGTTTTGTTTCATTTTGCTTTGTTGTGGTACTGGGTATTGAACATGCTACTTAAGTGGTCTACCACTGATGTATACCCATGTCTCATTTAATATTTTTTTCATTTTGATATAAGACCTCACTGAATTGCCCAGGCTGGCCTTAAACTCAATGTGTAGCCCAAACGAGTCTTGTATTTTGTCATCTTTTTACCTCAAACTATTGAGTAGCTGGGAGTACAGGCCTGTGTCAACAGGCCAAGCCTAAAGGGAAGTTTAACATGACAAGTTTAACATGTCAAGGGCAGGTCAAGTGGTGTGTCTACACTAGATGTAATTGGAGAAATCTGGGTACTCTCTGGGATACACAATGGGGTGACACAATAATGGGAATAAAGAAATATATGTAATCTAGCATTTAGCTTATCAAAGATACATCATGACCATATGTACTTCCCTACTCAACTGGAGTCTCAAAAATCCATAGGTTCCACAGGTTACTTTGGGCCTAAAATAAATACACAAAACAAGTTATATAATTGGTATAGAAATTAAATGTCCTGAGTGGGTCAGTAAAAGGGAGCTAGATAAAAGGATAACATCTAGAATTGGGAAGCAAATTGAGCTTAGAAATTGCAGTTCACAAACTGGCAGCTAAAGGGTATAATGCACTCTACTGGCCATTTGTAGATGGGGCACCCTAGAAGAGAGACTGGGCTCAAGAGCTTTCTGGGTTAAAACTCTGACTGTGCCTGAGAAGATTTCCCCCCAGTTTTCTCTATGAAATGTCAGCCAAAGTTGCAGAAAATTAGAAAGAAGACTTTAATTTTGTCCCAAAATTTATATACTTTACACTGAATGAATGACATTGGTCAGTGATTGGAGGAAGTACTAACAACTCAAGGATAAAAGGAGCTAAGACTTATTCTTGTAAAAAATAGATGTCATGGAATGTGTAAATAATGAGAACAAATGCAGCAATATACAGGGGTATCTTAGAACATTTAAAGTCTAATACATTACAAAAAGAGCTCAATACCGATAAATGTAGAATAATACATTTTATGGAGCTTTATCATGTTCTGTAAGTTGGTGTGGATCATAAAATATGAAGAATAAAAAAGTAGGGGAGTAGAAAGATAAGTGTGTGCACATTATTTATGAGGGATGGAGACTGAAATGAATGAGAAGAAGAACAGGTAGACAATGTCTTGAATAATGATGACTTTGATGAGTAGTTATTACCCAAATCTGTGTGCTTCATAAAATATGAGGAATAGTAAGAAGCAGAAGAGTCAAGAGACAGGTCTCCTCGGAATGAGATACAGAATGAAGGAAGAGAGGAATCCAGGGAAATGCACAGAATAATGATGACTTTTATGAGTCTTTCACTCACTGCCCTGGATCCTTCATAAATATAAGCCATATAGAAAATAAAAGAGCAACAAAAAGAAGAGACAGATCTGTGTCTGTCATAAAATATGAGACAATAATGCCAACCAGGCTTGACAAAATAAAAACAAAAATAATTGAGTCTAGTACAAGTGTGGAAAGATACAATATCTAGATTAATGTGGGCAAATAAAACGAGTGAGTGTAAAATTGTTTTACCTAAGGAGAGCCAGCAAGTACAAACTAAGCATTATTGCACCAAAGCCGTCAACAAAGTTAACTGATGGAAGATTGACAAGTTCACAAGTAATCTATGTATAGACCTAAAATGACCAATAATATTTGGGGTGCAGGAAGGAATGTACAACCGACTTCTAGATGAGTTGTCTCTGCATAGTCTTTCCTCAGGTCCCTAGCTCCAATTTGTAAGTAGTTGGTAAGAGAGTTTTTAAAACTCTCTTCAACTTAACCTCTATCTTATCAAATATTTTGTGAAGATTTTGAAACTGTTACTACAGGGACTGGAGAGATCACTCACTGCTTTCATAGAGTGAAGAGGTCCTATTCCCAACATTTGCATGGCTGCTAACAATTGCCTATAACCTCAGGTACAGGGTATCTTATGCCCTCTTCTGAGTTCCATGGGCCTGTACTCCTGTGTTACATTTAAATATATGTAAGGTAAACACTGATGCAAATAAAAATTAATACATCCCAGCTCGTTCCAGCCTTGTTTGCTCTGTCCTATAGTTTTTTATTGTTGTTGTTTTGTTTTTTGTTTTTGTTTTAATTTGTTTCTCATTACGGATGGTTGTGAGCCACCATATGCTTGCTGGGATTTGAACTCATGACCTCCAGAAGAGCAGTCGGTGGTGTTAACCGCGGAGCCATCTCTCCAGACCCTTAATATATATTAAAATACATGAAACAAGCTGTTACTTCATAAATGTGGAGGTTTTCTTTTTCTTCTTTTTACATTGGGCTTAGAACCAGAAATCTGATTTGTCAACAATAGTTCAAAATCTAGACCTGGAGGATTGTAGTTGTCTTCTGTATTAGAGCAAATAAGAGGTGAGGGTGCTCAAGAAAAATCAGTGTTCAACTTACAGGCCAATAATCTGTACAACAGAACTAGGAGTACTAGTCTGAGCACTCAGAATATACATAAATGCTGACAGCAATAATTATATTATTTTCATTTGTATGATACTTAATGCCTTATAATTCATATTAAGGAATGCCCTTAAGAAAATCAGAATAAGTCCTATCAGCTTCAGTTCAAGCCAATTTCTCAAACTGCAGTATTATTTAGTAATGAGGTTTATTGTCTAAAACAAACTTAGGTTGCTACCTGTCTGTGAATTATTTGGAGATGCTTTCATTGTGTACTTTTGTTCTGTTACTATTAGTTTAGGGTTAATCAGGAAATCTACGTTGGTGCAAAAAAACATGGCCCACCTGAATTGAAGATTTATCTTTCCAGAACACTTTGAACCCTGTGCAATTTTTAAAAAAGAATAATATTCAAGGCTTTAGCCTATTTTTCCTTAGCCTTGCCTGTTTGAGCAATAAAATTCATAAACAAGAGCTCAGAACTGTTAAAGCTAAGACTGGAGTCTAAGGAAATCTCTTCCCTCCCTACACACAGTTTTAGTAAATGATAAACCAGTGGAAAATCCTCACTTTGAATCTATTCCATGGCTCTCTTGACATGTTACATACTCTTAAAATGGGTTACAATGTTTAACATACAAGCTGAGTTCGGAGCCACAGAATCCACATAAAGCTAGAACTAATGGCACATGTCTATAATCTCAGCGCACCTATACCAAAAGGGCAGGTGGAGATAGGACAATCTACAGAAGCTAGCAGATCAGCTAGTCTGATGTATTCAACAACAGGAAACCCTGTCTCAAACAAGGTAGAAGAAAAAGTCCAATCCCCAAGGTTATACTTGGATTTCTACATGCAAGCATATACACACAACATATCTAAACACCCAACGAAGTTTGCTTGCTTGGTTCTAGTTTCTAGACAAAATAGTTTGGCAGTGCATATCAAGAACTTTAATATAGTCATTCTTGTATGAGTAGATGAATAGAAAATATATACAAAAAAAGATATTGTGGTTAACTGTGGTTAAAAGGCCAAGATGAAGAAGGATATAGATGATCAATAGAAACTTTAGGCATACATAGATATTATTTTTACACTAACTAATCTAATTCATTTTAATTTTGACAAACAAAAGGTATGATTGAACAGATAGAACACTCTTTCAAGGCAATAAGAAGTTCAGCGAAGGAAAAAGAAAAGAAGAAACAGCATGTCTTCAAATAAAAGTCAGATTAAGCAAGTTGTGGAATATTGCTTTAAGGATAACGTATGTAGTAACAAAAGTCCATATTCTCAATGCATCAGATAATACTGATAGCATAATATTAACTTTAAAATGTTAGAAGTGTGAATGATGCCAAATATGACCCCAATGTTGATACATAAAAAGCATACCATGCCTAAAATATTATTAGTACTTTTTTTTCTAGTTGATTTAATTACTGTTTTTTTTTCATTAGGCTTGAATATTTTCCAGAGTTTCTATGACTTGACGCTAGAGTTTAATTTTATTGTGCTTTTCTGATTGCCTTTGCCCTTTTGTTGCAGGCGTGCTTGTGTGATTCGAGGCCAAGTGGTGGCTGTAGATGGAACCCCTCTTGTGGGAGTCAATGTCAGTTTCTTGCATCACAGCGACTATGGCTTTACCATCAGTCGGCAAGATGGAAGGTATGCCTTTTGCTTCTGAGCATTGCGGGAAGAAAGTACTGATCTTTAGCCATAGGGAAAGCCAGCACTCACACAATGTGACAAGGAGAGTTGAGCCCATCTTCCCTTTAGTTGTATCTAGAAAAGGGAGTATTGACATTTATTTCCTCTATTTCCAATTTAAGTCAAACCAAATTTCTACCATTACGCTATCATTCTTAAGCCCTCCTGAAACACTGGACATATGGTCATCTAATTTCATTTATAAATCTAACCTGAAAGGTCAGTGAGATGATGCCAAAAATAAATGATAAAATAAGGAATAACATAGGCAGTTCTTCCCCAATAAGCATAAAAACATTACAGAAATTTGAGAAATGACCCTGTAAAAAGGGTTCCTCTAAAAGTTCAAAACTCAGTCACATTAACTAAGGGCCTTTAAAATGTGATTTTCCTGCTCTTTGAAATGTAGCTCAGGGATAGAAAGGTAGACTGGCATGTACAGTGCCTGGGTTTGATCCCTAGCATTACCAAAACAAAGTCCCTACTAAGTTACCTATTTCCTTACTGATTGCAACTGATTGACCAGCATGGCCAGCCCATGTAACTAGACTAAGTGAATACCAAGTATCAACAACCAGACCAATGCTTTCTTGGGGTTCTCTAAGACCTGGGAAGTGTGACCTCAGAGATAAGCCTTTCCATTCTAGAAAAGGATTTGCTCCCAAAACCATTTTTCTTGCTGTCATTTAGATAGGCACTTGTTCAGAATCATTGAGTCAATAGACCCATGTGTCCATCCTGAAGGTAGCTATTTATGACTCTCAGGAACACTATAATCATAGCCTTGGGGTGCCCTAGTCTCCAGGTGGCTACCCTTAAAGTGTCCTACTCATAACAAACCACTTCAGTACTCACAAAAAGACCTGTTGGCACAGAGCTTTATCACAGTGTGAGAGACTGTCTTATTTCAAGAACCTACAATCAAACCTTATTAGTCCTACCCACTTCAGAAATGCTAATTGTTCAACTTGAGCTGCACTAAATTTATTTTCTCAACTGCCTGTCAAGAAAATGTGTGTAAAATTAAAGACTCTAGAAAGGAGGTTTTTAACCTACTTAAGACAAGAAACTGGAGAGAGTTTAGAAAATTATTTGTGTGTAAATTATATTAGCAACCAGCCATCTTGTTATTAGAACAAGCTTCAAAAGATGTTAGGGAAACAATATTTCCTATCAAATATTATATAGTTAGAACTCTCTGTTGATTAAAGTGGACCTTTCTCTCAGTTAGATTGAATGACAAAATTTTGGAAGTTCACTCACCTATAACTGATACACAAAACTACTTTCTGCCTTGCCAGTATCTTGAGCCATATGTATTAACTGAAAAAAGAATTATTTCTTTGACTTCTTACGACCTATTGCAGAGGTATAATGAGGCCGTAGTTTGGGTCAATGCTTCATTTTATTTTTTCAAAAGAACATAAAATAATTTTACTGTCTAAAAAGTCTAAAAGCTTCTATTTCCAGATTAAAGAAAATATTTAAAAGAATAATTTTGTTGCAATCTTTGTGCTTTGTATTTTAAATGCGAAGGCCCTCCTCTGAGAAGCTTTCTATGAAAAACAGGTTTATGTAAATGGGAAGTCTCTAGCAATGACAGTCTTTGCAGGATCCATAAAGAGTATATGCATTCAAAATACATGCCCCAAATGCCACCCACACTATCCTACTAGCATTTCTCAGACATAAAGTGCCCGGGATGAGGTTTTTCTTTTCTATGTCCGCTTGTTGCTCAGACCAAGTACCTTTCAAAACTACAATATTGCATGAAAATATACGCAAAAATAAAGATGATAGAAAGGCTGATATTAACTAGCAGATACAGTGTAGAATGCACGGTGCTACGAAGGGCCCTCTGTCTCCATGTATCAGAGCCATGAGTCTGCTGCAGTGCTTGCAATTCCTACCAGCAGCATACATTACCTTGGGTTAGCTTCCCTCTGCAAGTTTATGCTAAATGTCAAAATAGCTGTAAACTAGACATTATTTGTCTCCATATTAACAACTTGCTAAATGACAAACACTTTTCTAGGCATACAGAGAAGATACAGGGTAGCAGGCCGAAACAGTATAAAACAAAGCAAAAGGAAGAAGCTTGGTGGGATGAGGCTGAGTCCTTTGTGAAGTCAAAGATTAGATTCACAGAAAAAGGCAAGAAGAGTGGAAAATAAAAGTCAAGTCTAAAGAAGACACAAAGATGTATTAGAGTTGCCTATATGCCAAGTATATTTTCATTAATGTCGTCTTCCCCTTCACAGCAAGCCTATGGGGGTCACCATTATTCATATCTTCCCCTTTTGGCAGAGGACAAAGCTTACTGAGATTAACACAGCTCATAAGGCCAGAGTCCAAAGTTTCAAGTCAAGTAACCTTGTTCTTCTATTGTTTAGCACCTTCAGTTTAGACAAGTAACTCAGTCAGTACAGGTTGAAAGAAATGTTAAAAGTACTTCAGCTAACAGCAAACAAAATAGGTGACATTCTTAAAGATTCTTGGAAAACATTAGGTGTTTCAGGAACTTTCTTTTCAAGATTGGAAGATAGGAAAGTTCCAATTCACTCCATTGATGGATATCATAAGGCATATCGCAGAGGTTTCAATAATTTCCATCTATGAATAGGACTGGTTTAACATCTTACAGATTGACTAAAATCTATAAAGCAATAACTCTTCCTGAAGCTTTTGTACTTGCTATCATATAACATAAAAACATATTCTTAATGATCTATGTAAATGAAAGGAATTTGTTATAGGAAAAATCTCAAAGAATAAATCACTCAGAGGATACTGTGTTTGGCATTGCAATGGTTGATGTGAATTTAAGACAGAATCATCTTCCACTTTCATGTCAAGGAGTAAACCGAGCAATATTTACTATGTATAACCAGGTGGAAAGAAGAGAAGCATATAAGTCAATGTTTTCTAAGAAGATAGAAAACCGGAACATGTATATATATATAAGGTGTAGATATTCAGAGAGCAATATCTATCCTTATTAATATATATGTGTGTGTGTGTATGTATATATATATATATATATCCCCATTAATATTCACCTATATATATGTGTGTATGTATTTTTCTTATTATATAGCAATATTATATTCATTTACAGCAGTAGCTTTAGATATAGATATATCATATTAGATTCTTTATTAATAATATATAACTATAGTTCATGGAGATTTAAAAACCTAACTCAGACACAAGGTTAATATTATAAACTTAAGACTCAAACTCCATATATATATGGATATATGTAAATACATGTATATACATGTATATGAACGAGAGATTTGAATTTAATTCAAGGATTTGACTTATGTTGTAGATCCTGCTCATCTGATATCTATAGAATGGGTTCATATATTGAAAACTCGGGAACAATTTGTAGAGGTTATGAGCAAGATTTTCTATTTCCTCTGATAAACTTTAATTTTGTTTTTAAGTCTATCAAATGATTGATAAGGACCCAGCCCCATCTTCTAGGAAATCTCCATTACTTAATGTCAGCTGGTTGAAGAACTTAACTTTATCAGCTAAATATCTCCACACCAATATCTACGATTTTTATTTGGTCGAGTAACCAAGTTATGTAGCTTAGCCAAATTGAAGCCTAACACTAACTACTATAAGAAACCGAGAGGAAGTTTCAAGAACTCAGATCTCAGTAATCCTTCATGGAAGTAAGGAAAAGCTGGCCTACAATTTATTTGAATCACAACAAAGAGAAATGTACAGAAAATTTAGTAGGAGAATATATCTAAGTTGAGAACAAATTTAACATGTGGTGATTCCCAACTATATTCTTGACCCATAAGTCTTTGTCTTATTTGTAGCAGTAGCTGTAAATATATTGATAAGCAGTAGCTTATTAATAATAGATAACTATATTTTATAGTAAAAACTAACCCAGACACAAAGTTAATGTGGTAAAAATGAGATTCAAACTAAAATGTGTTT
>NC_045030.1:47266167-47279967 GCF_008632895.1 Mastomys coucha | reverse complement strand
TGCCCTTTCTTCTTAACCTTTGTAGAAAGAGAATAATCCCTACATATTGGTTATCATTTGGATAATTTATTTGCCTTTTGTGTCTTTCTGTTTGTTGTTATCATTTGCTTGTTTGTTTTTTCAATAAATAAGCTCCAAGGTATTACAAAGTTAAGGCTCAGTGTTTGTACAAAGCAAGCACATTTGATCAAGTACATAAAGTGAAATCTATGTAAAAGTTGATATAAAAGAAAGACTTCTTGACAAATAGTATTGGACATTTCCCCTGACACTTGTCTTAAATGACTCCCGTTATCATGAATTCAGCCTCTCTGTCTAAAGCATAAGCTGTTTGCTTTTACTTTTTGATTCAAACCAATATTATTTCCTAACTCAGTTATTAAAATCCTCATTTTTGGAAAATATCTTAATATTACTACTACTTCACTAAAAAGGCACAAATAAATTATGATGCTAGCCCATTATCCATTATCTTTACCTGAATGGTAATACTTGATTAATTATGTCAAATTCCCTATCAGGCTTTTGGCAATAAAGATGAGCTTTACTGAAAGACCTTTTCTAATGTAGGGAAATGCTTCCTTATTTTGTTCTCATATGGATTTGCATTGCTTTGAGTATTAAGGAGCATTATATTGCATTTTATGCATTTTTAAGATGTAATGATAATGATTTATCTTTTGTTACATTTTATTATATTTCAACTTTTTGAGTGCTTTCAAGTGCACTACCTCAAAGGCATCATTTTACTTAAAAAAGAAGTGAGGTGGAGCCATCAGTGCAGAATGAAATGAAAGCTGAGGCCTTTATGGTCCCATACAATAGTCTTGTCATAGACTACTTCTATAGACCGACATAGTTGACTTACAGAACAGATAGTCTTCTCTTGTCAAAGACACTAGAGAGTGGAGGCAGACATAAGTATGGTGAGTTACCTACTGATTTTCTTACAACAGGAAGCCAAAATCAGAAATCCTAAATATGGAATTCAAACATAATCAGGAACTGAAGATGGTGGGTAGAGGCAGAAGGTTTATGCATGGTTTAGTTCAATCAAATTTCTCTGGACACTTTTCCTGTCCTGGTACATTTCACCCAAAGTTATCTCAGAGACGCTGAGTGATTTCTGACACTTTATTTGTGGCCCTGAAAAAGAGATTTAACATTTGACTCTCTTCAGAGGGAGAGAAAGAAATATCAATAGATATTATTAATAGATGATAGATGGATAAATACATAGAAGATATATGCTTTATATGTGTAAATATACATACTATATATAGCTACTTATAGATTTTTCAGGATTAAATATGCATATTTAAAATACTACAAAATATTAACTGGTCAAAAAGGAGAAACAATAATGTCAAATTTGGTTTTACAAAAATATACATGCAGTAATTTTGTTTAAGACAATATTAGAATTGATATTTCAATTCTGATGAATATCAAACACTGTTACAAAATTCCATATCAAAAGTCTACTGAATGATAAAGAAGAAATCATCCATGAAATGAATACCAAGTGAGTGGAAATTTATAAAATAGAAAACAAAAACGGATACAATTTCCCAAAACTAAAAAAGAATGCTATAATTAGCCTATTTTATTTTAAATATTAAATTTTATTTGGACTGTTCATATCATTCAGGGTGATTCTCTTCTCCCTCCCCCACCCCTTCCTCTGCCTTCTCTTCTTCCTCCTTCTCTTCCTCCTGTATTTTTTTTTCCTTTTTAGCTTTGACCTCGTAGCCATTGGTGGTATCTCTGTAGTCTTAGCCTTTGACCGATCACCTTTCCTGTCTGAAAAGAGAACACTCTGGTTGCCCTGGAATCAGTTTATTGTGGTGGAGAAAGTGATCATGCAGAGAATTGTAGCAGACGCACCATCCTGTGATATTTCTAACTTCATCAGCCCAAATCCTATTGTACTGCCTTCACCACTCACATCATTCGGAGGCTCCTGTCCAGAAAGGGGAACTATTGTGCCTGAGCTGCAGGTGGGTATATTGGGATTTGCATGTAAGAAGTTATAGTCATTAAGATGTCTGACAGTGTATTATGGTTAATTCTTTTTCTATCATTTCTATTGCCCTATAATATGGATCCCTTTGTTTTTCAAAAGAAGCATTTTGAATAAAGTCTTTCTAGCACATTATTGACTAAGAAAGATACAAGGGCACTATCTGTGACCATGCAAGAGCAAGGTAAACTAGCTCTCAAGAGAAATGTTCAATTTTGACCAAATTACAATGGTGCCCTAAAAGTGATAGTGAGCTGGCTTAATGGTGATAACACTATAATCAATGAACTTGGCTGTTTTTCTTCTAAAATTGAAGCTGCTTAAAATCTGTTTTTCTCCTATTGTGTAAGTTGTATTTATTGCCTTTGTTCTCAGAAGTCATGAAAACTCTTCTCGTTTAGCTGTAGTTAGTAAGGTAGTTTTCAAGCCTGGAAAGGGGGTACTTTACACAGTGTTATTTTTAATATTTGAGTTTTATAGTTAAGATCTTAATAGTTTAGCATTCCTGAGAATTATTCTTTACTAAACATTCATTATTAAACAACTCTGACAGCCATAGTACCACTCATAGACAACATTAAAGAAATGTTTTAATGATATTTAAAAGTAGATGTCACATAAATGGCTTCAGGTTTAAAAATCAGTAAGCATATACCTCAAAGAGCTTAATGAACATTCCAAGATTGAATTGACTTTACTGCTATCACAACAAGCCCCAAAGCTCTCTGTACTCCCCCTGAGGAACAGTCACACTAAAATAACCCTCTCTGGAAAAAGCCATCAATATTGCAGATGTGTTGGCCATTCCAATACTCTTCCTTAGGAAATAAGAAAAAAGTTGTAAAATAATGAATGCATATCTTCATATTTTTTCATATATATATGATTGGTGCATTAATTCTTCCACAGATGTCATTAGAAAGTATAAGTCTTTGTTTGGTTTAACACAAAAGTTTTCAAACTTAGAAATACTTCCTTATGGAAGTAAAATACTAAGGTAACAAATGTGTTATCACTGACGACAGTTAGGGTCTGAAAAAGTAGCCAGTGGACAATTTTCATATAAAACATATAGTGTAGAGGAGAAAATACTGGACAAAGAATATAGATGAGGGGCTGGAGTGACTCAGCAGTTAAGTACACACTTGCTATTCTTCCTGAGGATCCAACTTTGAGTCCAAGCACCGATATTTTGTAGCTCACAACTGCATCTAACTCCAGCTTCATAGAATCAGATGCCCTCTTCTGGCCTCCATGGGCCATACTCTCATGTGCTCATACTCATACACAGACATGCACAGACGCATCATTGAAAATAAAACAAATCTTTTTTTTAAAAGGATATACAAAAGAGATTAGGTCCTTGGGAGTGGTAAGAATACCCCAAATCTGGAAAAGTAGGTGATGCTTTGCATTTAAATATCAGTTCTTTGGACCACTTTGCATGCAAGTATGAAGAAGCTGAAAGAGAAAAAGAGTAGTAATAAAACAAGAAATGGAAATATTTACACACTCCACGTCATGTAAAATACCCTGAATAAAATGGCCTCTTTAGCTATTTTATTTTGAAAATTAAAAATCATGGAACACAAGATCAGTTTTAGTTACCAGTTTTTGACATTTAGCTCCATCTGTAGTAATAAACAAATAAGAAATACCAATTAATTAACAAAGCCAAATGGCATTTTAACTCTGAAACCAATGTTTACTACAAGATTTACAGAGGAATTAGTGGGGATTATTTTCATTTTGGTCATTGGAGCCAAATTGGAACACCCAGCCATTTGTACATCCAGTCATAGAGAAAAATGTGAGAAAATCGTGATTAAAATTTTGACCTCCAGATCATTCCAAGCTCCAAAGTAAACAAACTTGCCAACTTCAGTAAAGACTAACTCCAAATTCTTTGACATTAAATATCACTTTCTTCTTTCTGCTTATAAATATTAATACCTGCTTCTGCAATCCTTCCTCTTAGAAAGCCCAGCAATGGAATTGAGTCGTGTGACAGAGAGCCAAGCAAGGGTTTGTGTATGTATTTATCAGGAAGAAAACCCCTTAATAGAGCCCAGAGCACTACATTGCTTGACATTCGGCAGTGTTTCCTTTCCCAACTCTTGCTAAGCAACTTTTAGAACACTGTTGAAAGAATAAAATTGTTCTTTACAGTCATTCCTGGAAGCAGAAGTTGAGAGCAATACGTAGTACTGGCTGTATTTCTCTTTCTCATTTAGATTTTAATAGAAAATTCAAAACTTTTGGTCACCCAGATTCATAAAAATCTGGGAACACATGACTTGATGTCAGTAGATCCCAGTACTCACTTTCCTTTGTTCTGTCTCTCAGACAACAACGCACCCTTTAGCTTCCTCTACCTGTGACCACTGGAGGCCTAAGTTTTGTTGTTGTTTGTGTGTGTGTTTCAATTTTAGGTTGTACAGGAGGAAATCCCCATTCCATCCAGCTTTGTGAGGCTGAGTTACCTGAGCAGTAGAACACCTGGGTATAAAACTTTGCTACGGATCCTTTTGACGCATTCAACAATTCCTGTGGGCATGATTAAAGTACACCTCACAGTCTCTGTGGAAGGGCGACTCACACGGAAGTGGTTTCCTGCTGCAATTAATCTGGTCTATACATTTGCTTGGAACAAGACAGACATCTATGGACAGAAGGTTTGGGGCCTGGCAGAAGCTTTGGGTATGTTGAAGTATTTCTATTTCTTTCTATTTAAAATAGCAGTATTATGCCTATAAAACAGAAAATATTAGATGTATATCAATTTGAATTTGTAATATTTACTGATCTTTCTTCCAGTTGCAGAATATAAGGTCTCCTTTTTAAAGTAAACACATACTTTGGACCTGATTAGAAATCTACTTTAACATATTTTAAAATATATCTTAGTTTCATGACAGTAGGATACCAATGGAATCACACAGTATTTAACTTGTAACTGCCTCCATGGCTGACTAGACTTTGGTGCAGTGTTCTGAAGGACTTTTTTTCAATTTGACATTTACAGTGTCATTTTAACTTAAAAACTACCAAATTCTAAGTTATCGGCCTCTCTACTTGTTGTCAGTTATGTCTAGGATGGTTAGACTCCATTAACTTATTACTCTAGCATGTTAAATAAAATAACATAGATTCCCTATTCCTTTTGATTTTCTATAATCTTGAGACAGAATATTGCCATGGTATCCAGAAGCCTAAGGACAGATTAGAAGCTGAATCGTTGTGGAGAAGCTGCCTTCACATCCCTTCCTTAGAAGTGTTTACCATGCTATGACTCCACATCACTAAGCACTATTTCTTAGACTGTAGTGCATCGAATTCCTCTCCTGTTCCAGAGGAAAATGAAAACTCTGGTGTCTTTCCTCTGCAAAGTTAAGATGCATATACGTGACATATGACACAATCTATGCTGGGCTTTATTAAAATACAAGGAATGTGGGCAGTCCCTTCCTCAGCAAGATCTCACTGTTTCCCCCAATAGGGACTGGATAATACTTATTAGTGAGCTTACCTTAAACTTCAGTATGAACTACTTTCCCTTTCTCTCGGGTCTTCCTCTCCAAGTCTGCTGGTTTAATTTTTCTTGTATTCAGATTCCTGTTGAAAGAATATCATATTATATTAGCCAGACAATATGCTGTGTAGAAAATACCCTGTAACTCAGAACTCGACCACGAGGCCAATTTACACTAAGGTCAACTGGCCAGCCAACATTCAGTCTCTCTTGAGTTATGCTAAAGTTATAGAGGCTCCTTCTCTAGGTTCAAGTTATCTTCCTGGTGGGTAGCTATCTGTCTCTAAGCTTTCTCTGATCTCTGTGTCATCGTTTTCTCCATGGCGCCTATAAAATGAGAAGGCCTCCTAGTGCTACCCAATGCTGCCAGTCTGATAGTTATCTTTTCCCATACTTTCATTCAAATTCTTTGCAGTAACCATTTCCTGAATCTTTCTCTGACCCTAACTGATATATATTCAAAGCCCTATAATCTCCAACCCCAGATTCTAGCCTATAGCTCTTGACTTACTAGGCAGAATAAACTAAAATTTCTTACACTTCTCTGCAGCGCTTTATCTTCAAATTTCTTAGGTACCTCCTTGGACCTCTGCTGGATTTAAAGATTAGTTTAGTTGTTGGTATTACAATTGGTTATTATTTTCTTAAGCTATAAAGTGTACAAATTTATCAACATGAAGAGCTAACTACTCTAATTTCTATTATTTCTTCACAAGATTTATGTGCATGAAACTGAACCTGATTTTAAAAAAATATATAACAGCTTTGTCAGGACATAATTTACATACCATAGAACCTTACCTACAGGGAGTGCTCAGATAGTTCGGTCAGTAGAGCATGAGACTCAATCTCAGGGTTGTGGCTTCAAGCCCAAATTTGAGTTGATACTTAAATTTTCCTGCCCCTAGAGGCTTTGCAGGTGTGGCTACCATGTTACATGGACATCATTGGATGGCAAAGAAGGGAGAGGCTATGTCTATACTCAGTGTTCTGCTCTATGAACATCTGAATGATTAGCAGCCTAACATTCCCTAAAAACCCAAGAGGATCACTAGTCCAGCACAGAGCAGGCCCAGATGGGATCCCAGGAGGGAGAGCAAGTGAGAGACTGGAAGAACTCTGCCTGGATTATAAGGTGGTAGACAGTAAAACTGACCCTGGATGTGGGGGCTGTGGGTGAGCTGAACCCGAGGGCCTGCTTATGGGAGAGCTGGCCCTGCCTCATGTCTGTTTTGTGGTGACATCAGCAAGGGGAAGATCCTTTCCCCTCCCTTTTACCTCACCCCTGACAGTGAGTGAGAGAGCTGGCCTCAATAGGGTCATGAGAGCAGAAGCTGTGTCCCTGTTCCTCATCTGCTCTAGCTCTTGGGAGAGCATGCCCTGCACCTCACCTGGCCAGCACAGTAGAATCAACCCTGAAGGACAAGAGTGCAGGTGAGCTGGCTTCAAGGGTGTAAGCCTGGGAGAACAGTCCCTGCACCTTGCTTGGGCCGCACAGTAGTTCTGTCCCTGAATGTGAGGCTTGCAGGTGTGCTGGCCCCGAGGGCCTGAATGTGGAAACACTGTCTCTCATCTGCTAGGAGGTGGAGCAGAGAGAGAGACACTCTCTTCCTCATTCCTCCCCATCTATGGCAATTAGGAGAGCTGGTCCCGGGGGTCATGAGTGGGAAAACTGGCCATGTACCTCACCAGCGGCACCACTTGGGAAAGTGGGCCCTGCACCTCACCTGAGCAGCAGGGTAGTACTGGCCCTGGTTGCAGCCATTGCTAGTAAGCCTGCCCCAATGGTGTGAGAGTTGCTGGGCTAACCAGCTCAGAGACATCTCAGTTCCAGATCCAGGGCTTTAAATTGGCCTACTATCCAAATCTATCCCATCAATGAAATGCTGGAATACAAGAAGGATCTAGTCCTATAGATACATAAACCTACAGAATCCAAGAGGACTTCTAGTCGAGTGAGGTGCCAATATTGATGGTGTAGCAGAAGCCAGAGGCCTTGTACCAGACCCACAAGTCATTGCAGTGAACATTTGTAAGCAAAGAAGTGTGGACAAAGGGTATACTGTGGGATACAAAATACAATTTCCACAATGAATTTTTTTTTCTTTGTTGAGGGGGAAGTTGCAAGGGGAGGGGGACAGGTACAAGGGGAAGAAGAGATGAGTGAGATTAGGGTGCACAATGGGAAAGTCACAAAGAAACAATAAAAAGATTTTTTTAAAAAGAAACCCTACAATTATAGTATGCAATTACCACAATTCAAAATGGTAGGCAACCATCCCCAATATCTAACTCTAGATCACTTTTGTCATTAGTGCACAAAGGCACTCCACACACAGTAGCAGTTACTCTTCATACCGCTCTCTCCTCTGCTCCTGGAATCTATTAATGGAGCTTCTATCTTCCTATATTTCCTTAATTTGTATATTTCAAACCAATGGCACCATACAGTAAGTGGCCTTTTAAGTTTGGCTTTTTCTCTTGGCATAACATCGCAAGTGTTCATTTATGTAATCACATAGAGCTGTACTTCCACTTTGTAACTGAACACTATTCTATTACATCTCTATACTATAAGTTTGTCCCTTGATCAACTCAAAGCCATTAGCATTTCATTTTTTCATTTTCTGTCTGTTTTGAGTAGTATTCCTATAAATATTTGTATACATGTCTTTATTTCAATGTTTGATTTTAATTATTTTGCATATATACCTATATTTCTGGACAGCATGTAAATACCATGTTTAAAATACTGGAAAAAAAACAAATTTTCTCAGTGACTGTACAGCTTGTTTGTATGTGCTTGTGTGTGTGCTGGTATACATGTTTACATATGCATATGGAGGCCAGAGGTTAATGTGAAGTCTCTTCTTTAATTATTCCCAACCTACCTATTTTTTTTTTTTAAATAATATCTGTCATAACAACCTATCACTCATTGATCTGGATAGTCTGGCTGTCCAGGAAGCCCAAGGGATACAGCATGTTGTGGTTTGTATGTGTTTGGCCTAAGGAGTGGCATGATTAGAAGGTGTGGCCTTGTTGGAGTAGGTGTGTCACTGTGGGCGTGGGCATTAAGACCCTCACCCTAGCTGCCTGGAAGTCAGTCTTCCCCTAGCAGCCTTCAGATGAAGATGTAGAACTCTCAGTTCCTCCTTCACCATGCCTGTCTAGATGTTGCCATGTTCCTGCCTTGATGATAATGGACTGAACCTCTGAACCTGTAAGCCAGCCCCAATTAAATGTTGTCCTTTATAAGAGTTGCCTTGGTCATGTTATCTGTTCACAGCAGTAAAACCCTGACTAATACACAGCATCAGGCATTTTATGAGAGGTTAGAGGATTGACCTCAGGTCCTCAAATGTACATAGTAAGTATTTCACTAACAGAAGTATTACTGTAGCTTCTGACTGTACCATTTTATCAACTTCATTTTATACATGAATCACATCTCTTCTTCATACATATCTCCATAACTGAATATTCTAAACTCTTCCTCTTTGATTTAGTTAATCATCCTCAATGAAGAAACCACTAATACATTTATCTATAATTATGGAATCATGTAAACCACATACATAAGCAAAAATTAATATGTGGACTCTGATACCGACTTCTTTTAAATGTTTACCCATGTGTGTCATTATGACTATAAAATAGCAGTAATTAAAATGCCATATGGAAGGCTTTGGAAGGAGAAAAAGAAGAGAAATGGTGTAAATATAATCTCAAAAAAATTTAAAGAAAAAGTATATAAAAAATGTTATTGGTTTTTTGTAAGGCTAGTGATAATAATTAGAGTAAAACGTAATGAAATCCCTTAGAAATATCCAAAGTGTAAAGTAAAACAAAGTTTCTCTATACATTTAAGGGTAAATCTCAGAGTAGAGAAAAAAATTGGCAAAGCTCCCAAATAAAAGGCCAAAATAATTGCACAAATAGGACCTAAGCTGAACTATAGATTATTTGCCTTGTAGGGAGTGCTCCAGTTAGCCATGATTTAAGGGACTGGTGGCTAAAGAGACGTTATTTACTACATATCCTTTATCTCTGTCTCCCTATTTTAGCTTAAAAAAGGAAACAGGCAATTGTTTATTTTTAGTGTTCACCACATTTTAACAAATTTTAAAAGTATTTGGTTCAGAAAAAGGTTAGTAAATAGGTAAAGAAAACCATGTTTCTTTATTGAAGGAAAACCCTAGTTTGTGTTACAGATATAATCTGTAATATATATATATATATATATATATATATATATATATATAAGCATGTGTTTTATATATAAAACTTAAATAGATTCATGACTTATATTAGCCCGTTATTTGTGTTTTCTTTTCCTTACAATAAATTTAATATGTTTTAATTAAAATATAATTAGATTACTTTTCCTCCTCTCTTTCCTCTCTCTAGTCTCTCCCAGCTACCTACTCTCAAACTCTTCCCCTGCCCCCAATTCTCACATACATGGTCTCATTTTCTTTAATTACTGCTGTACAATCAAACAATGAATACACATACATACATGTGTATATATGTACAAATAAATACAATTTGATGAGTCAATTTTTGTTGTTTGCATATATAAGGTTTCAGGACTGACCACTCTGCATTGGACAACCAATAGGGAGGCTCATACCTGGGATAGATTAAGTCTCCTTCCATCATAGAGACTAACATAATTTTCTAATAATGGTAAAGCATCTGAAGAAATGGTATAATGAAGTGAGATAATCAACTACTCTAAAGAAAGATGGTGAACTCCTGAAAAAGAATAAAGAAATTTTCAAGTAATAAATGTATGGAGAGATAGATATTAAACAGGTAATCACTGTGGTTAAATTTTCACAACTATAATATGCTCTGAACAAACATTTACTTATGAACATGGCAATATTTTATAATTAGTATACCAATATGTATAGAAATACACAGTTTTCAATCAGGTAGTAACAGCAATGTTATATAAGGTACTGCTCAGATTGCATTTAAATTCAGAAATCTTAATATAGATATTTGGCAACATGAAATTAACTAACTTTCCATAAAATATTCACCTGTTACATCTGCAAATGTTATGTTGCATGCTAAAAGAGAATTAAGATTAAAAACAAACTTTATTTTGGTGATTAGGTTTGAATATGTGATTAAAGATTATCCTATTTTGTCTAGGCCTACATTATCAGAAAGGCCTTGAAAATGAAAGAGGGAGTCAGATGGAGAGATCAGAGTTATAGGAAAATATAATTGTGTGACAATGACACAGAGTAACAGATGTGTAGTGCTGGTGGTCTTGAAGAAGAAGTATGAGAACCACAAAGCAAGAAATATGAGTGGCCACAAGAAGCTGGGATGACAAATATGGGATCTACCCTTAAAGTCAGTGGATGTTAGCTTAGTTCTACTAATACCTTGGATTTTGTTCATTAAAACCCATTCGAGACTCATGATTACTTCAACTGTAAAAGGACAAATTTAATTTTTTTAATCCTTTCAGTGTGTGACATTTTTTGCAGTAGCAATAGGAAACTGAAATAAGCCTTAGCCATCGTTCATAATGTTCTACTTATAGCAAGGATTTTGATTAAGGCTATGGCCAAGAAGGACTTAACTCTTGTTCCTTCTCATACCAATTAACTGTCAATCTCTGGCCCAGCTATTTCAGGATGATGGACTAAGAGGAGTCCAAATTTAAATAAGCTGAATTTGAAGTGGTGGAGAATATCTAAGTTGAAATGTCACTTAATTTGAAATGGGGAAATCTTGCTTCCCATGTAGCTCAGCTTTGGGGAATTGGTATTGTATCTAAGGGCAAGAATGTCACAAAAGAAGAATAACGTGTTGAAAGACAACCAAAATGGAAAGGGGAGTGTTTAACATCCCATCATTTACTGCAATGAAACAGACCTTGGCAACTGGGATAATACAAGAGCAAAGGAATTACCAATAGGGGTTATATAGACTCCTTACTGAAAAAAAAAAGTATTGGTGAAAACTAATGAGATTGATTAATCCAAGCACACTATTGATCAAGTGGAAGGAGAGTAAAACTCACCCTAATGTTCACTACAAAGCCACAACCACTAGTTCATCCAGCTTAAAGATTTTTTTGGTCCAGTTCATAGACAACACTGCCCTGCTGAAAACTGCCCATGAGCATTTGAAAGGGTTTGGCCTTAGTGCTTTACTCCCTGGTTCTAAAGCAAGTATACTGTCTAGAAATCACTGTATTTTATTTAGTTTCTTTCCCAAGTCTATGGCTTACACAACAATATAAAAAAAAATCACTACTGTTAAGTTCATGGTGCTGTTAAAATTCTAGAGATGGTATATTAAATTTGACAAACTAGCTTGTTCAGGGCCTCTGATCTGCATCTATTATGTGAATTTTGTCAAAATAATTCCCTATGTCCGCCTGTGTCTGCATATATTATCAATGTATAATAACGCATTCTGCCTGGTCTTCATTTTAATTAAATTAAATTGCTGCAGTTTAGAGTCCTGGAAGTTCAGAAAATCAGCCATCCGCCTTTCGTAGCGCTGCCATAAACAATCCTATTTTTCTTCAAGGTTATTGGCAACAATGATTGCATAATTATTTAGTACAGTAGTTTTGCAAGAAAGAGTGGTGTTTCTGTGAGAGCTAGACTTCCTAAAGGTTCACAACGCATAGGAGTCTGTCTAAATTGTGTTAGAGAGAAACAGGGGAACATTAATAGTAATAGGTGCTAATCTATGGCTGCTTTGTGCACACAAAACATTCCTGAGAATGATGTTTTAGTGTTCATAAATTTTCCTTCAGTAAAACCTAAGCTATCTGGGCAGCCATGAGAACAGGACCCACTGAATATTTTAATAATAAATGGGGAGTGCTTTACAATTTGTAAGGTACTTCCACATACATTATTTCATTTTAATCCATATAGCATTCCTGCTTGGTAGGCATAGCACAATTAATAAGATCTCCAATATCCAGAGGAAGAGACTGAAGTTCAGAAAGAGGCTAAAACCCTGTCCTGAGCAAGAATTCCAACTCAGATGGACCCTGTGTGTCTTTTTCTGCTGTCATTCTTGACCCACCTTAACAAGCACCCAATTTCTATACCCCAGTGGCTTCTTGTCAGGAAAGCTAGCAGAGATAATAATCTTTCATTTCTTTCCACTCATAAATGCATAATTGTTAACTGAGAACAGAACTGTGTTAGACTATCAACTACAGGTACAGTGCCTACAGTGTAAGTTTTTTAAGGAACAATTACACGCTTGCAACCTCAAAGCAAAGCATGAGAGGAAAGCCAGAAAAAAAATCGCCACTAATAAATGTTATGTTAGTGTCTGCAAAACCAAGCATTATGCCAGCTTCACAAGTGCTATTCGAGTTTTCAGACTTAAATATAAAATGTTTAGTGCAGGGTATAAATTGTGTACATTTTAATATGAGATAGAATCTCTAAAGTAAAAGAACTGATGGTTTCCCAAAGCTTTTAAATGACATGCTACTCTGATAAGCAAGTATTGTCCATTTCAGTATGGACAAACTCATGGGTAGATTTTAAAACTTATTTCATGAGTCAAGAAGCATTTTTGGAATAATAGAATATCATTTAATGGGGAGTAATAGAACAAAAGTTATCAGAATAAAATAGAAAGTATCACAATATGATGTTAGAAAAGAATAAGCATTGCATAGGACACTTTATTTCACTGTGTGTGTGTGTGTGTGTGTGTGTGTGTGTGTGTGTATGTGTTACTATATATATGGTGACACCATCAACAAACTCTTGTGGCATTCAGAAATAAAAGTTGGAAGACCATTTGTAAGACAGGGCCTAGAGACAAAAAAAAATGTCATGATTTATCAAAGAATACAACAAACAAATCAGTCAAGGCAGCATTAGTATTTATTATTGCCTTCCATTCCCTTCTTTAAACTCCATCTCAAGATACTACAGTCCTTCAAGGTATGGTGTTTTTAAAAGCCCATGTCCAAGATGAGTCCAACTCTTAAAAGGCCTACCCAAGCAAGACTGTCTAAACCGTGAAAGGATAACAATCTTTAGTTTCACCTTTCACTAGGTGAGGTTGGGAATGATTGCGGTTCTTTATTTTTGATGCACTGGAGAGAAAGAAGAGACTGACCTTCTTTAAATTTCATAAAAGTGCCAAGTATCAAAGTATTCAGCACATGCTATTCTTTTGCCTAAAATATTTTTTCTATGCACTCAATTCATAAGAGGTCAACTTATAA
>NC_045030.1:47262913-47266157 GCF_008632895.1 Mastomys coucha | reverse complement strand
CATAAGAGGTCAACTTATAATTTCATGTTGGTACAGTGGCATCAAAACAATGTGCATTCAGTAAAAGCCATACTTTGAATTTTGATTTTTTTTCCCCTAGGTAGTGATATAGTAGCACATCCTCTGGTGTCACTGGGAAGCAGCAGAAAGCTGTATTTCCCGGTCAATGACTCAATTACAAGAGTAAATAACTGATATTCTACAATGTTGCTAAACTCTGATGTCCAGAAAGTTAAGTGTGTTAAATGTATTTTTTACTCCAAATATTTTCAGTGTGCAAACACAAGACCACTGTTAGTCAAGGTGATTCTCTACAGTAGTCCCTCCGCTCTCATCTGGGTTTCCACTTTTCTTGGTTTCAGTTACCCAGTGAACTGAAGTCTGAAAATATTAAATGAAAATTTCTAGAAATAAATACTCCATGCAGTTTTAGACTGCATGCCATTCTGAGCAGCATAATGATATCTCTCCCCATTTCATCTTGCCGAGACAAGAATAATTTCAGGCTAGTGAGATGACTCAGCTAGTAAACTGCTTTACATGCAAGCCTGATGGCCTTACCTGAGTTCCATCCTTAGAACCCAGGCACAAGTAAATGAAGAGAGCTGACTGTACAAAGCTGTCCTCTGACCTCTATGTGTTCAGTGTGGCACATACATACACTCAAACAGTATGCATACAGAATGATAATTTTCAAAAACAAGAAAAGAATCATCTTGTCCAGCATATCCATACTGTAGATACTAATGGGCCATTAGTGTCACATAGAAGAGTCTGTTATCAAATCAACTGCCATGCTATTGGAGCGCTTGTGTTCAATTAATGCTTAATTTACTTAATGACTCTAAAGCACAAGAACAGTGGTGTGAAACAGACACCGCAGCATGAAACATGGAAGGATAGATTAACTCTGACTACATGTGTGACAATGCTCCAGGGCACATAGACAAGATTACCAGCATAAAGGTTTGCTACTGTCCACAGATTCAGGCTATGCCTAGATGCTTTAAGAGGTCTTAGAACATGTTCCCCAAAAGTGAGAGAATGGTAGTAAAATTTACTAGGTAGACATCTTCTCTTTGTCTCCTCCATCAAACACAAATTCCCTCATTAGAATCATTCCTAATGGTTCACTCTTAATATTACAGATTTTCTTCCTATAACACTCACCAAAGCATATGTAAGTTTGTGTGTGCTATTTATTTTTCTTTCATATTTTTTTCTTTCACTAGAATATATAAGCTGTGCCAGGAGGAATTCTGTTTTATTCTGTTTTATTCATTCCCATGTCCCCAGTGCCCCATAGAGTGCCTGTCAATAGGAGGTACTCAATAAATATTGCACACTTGTTGAATGATTGAACAAACAAATGAATAAAGTGAGAAGTGACCCCTTAGTCTTGCCTGTGTAATGGAGTGATGTGGCTCCACAGTAAGAGGCAGACACGGACACACAAAGGAACTCCCAAATATGTATATGATCCCAAAATATCTCTCTGGTCTTTATGCAACTAGACTTATACAAGGCATCCAGAAAACATTGTTACAACATTGGGTTTCAGTATACAAGACCTATTATGAAACAGATGAATAGCTCCTAGATGCCTTTTATATTTCTTCTACCCATCCAATTGCATATATCCTAACATTATCATCTTGTATAACACTTTTTTGTGAATGGGTAAGGTATATATCCTAAAATATTAATACCACACAAGTCAAATCCACTGACTGACTAAAAGAATAATGTATCATTATCAGGTTGAATTTAATTTGGGACCACAGTGATGGTTTAACATTGGGGAATCTATTGTTTTAACTTACTATCTTAGAAGATTAAAGTAGACTCCACCTAGCAGCTGACTCAGAGAGATACAGACACCCACAGCCTAAGAGTGGATGGAACTTGTGGACTCATATGGATTAATAGAAGGAAAAGTTACTGGCCCCAGAAAGAATAAGAACTCCACAGGAAGACCAACAGAATCAACTAACCTGAACCCTTGGGGCTCTCCGAGACTGAATCACCAACCAAAGAGTATACAAGAGCTGAACCTAGGTCTCCCCACACATATGTAGCAGATGTGCAGCTTGGTCTTCATGTGGGTCCTGAACAACTAGAAAGGGAACTATCCTGAAAGCTTTTGCCTGTATGTGGGATATGTTCGTCTACTTGGACTGCCTTGTCTGGCCTCAGTGGGAGAAGAAGCACCTAGGCTCATAGAAACTTGATATGCCAGAGTGGAAGGATACCTAGGGAGCCCCACCCTCTCAGAGAAGAAGAGGAGGGGGAGAGGTGAAGGATTATAGGAGGAAGTGAAGAGAGAAAAGCAGCTAACTGGATGTAAAGTGAGTAAGTAAACATTTTAAATTTAATTTAAAACAAAAGAAAAGAAAACAATATGACTATTTTCACAAATCCTAAAATGGCACTCAATATAAACTCACTACCTGATAGAGACAGTCTTAATAAATAAGGAATTATATATAAACAAGGCATTTTAGGCTGTCAGGTAGTATGTCAAATTAAGGAACCTCTACTATAATAAATTACTAGAGAATAGGAAAAGCTACAACTCTGAGACCAAGTAGATAACATTTTAACAACATAGTTTTGGTCTGTTGTTATGGCCTTCCTTTGGTTCTGTGGGTATTTTGTGTCATTTTCTGGTTTTACTTTATTTTAGTTTTAATGAAATATTTATTGTTCAATTAAATGATTTCTGAAGAAAACTATTTTCATTTTCTTAGTTATTTTAAATGTCTTCAAATTATTTCTAGACGTATTTTGAGTTTGTGAAGGTAACATAAATTTTTTCCAGTGACTACGACTACTTTTAATTATATATTACTTTCATAAATGCAAGCATTATGAATTTGGAAGCCTTAGCCTGAAGCTACTGAAAACCATCTGCTGAATCTTGTCATATTTCACATATCACCTTCATAGCACTGAGTCTTTATGTTGGCTGCTTACTGTCAATCCCTTTTTCTTGCCACTATAGATGAATGGCACAGTCCTTACACTGGATGCCAGGGACAGTATGGCCCCTTAGTCTTCTTTTATTTATTTTCATTTATTTGTATCTCATGTGCATTTGGTGTTTTGCCTGCCTGTATATCTGTATGAGGGTGTCAGATCCTCTGGTACTGGAGTTACAAATCATTGTGATCTGCCATGTGGGTGCTGAGAATAGAACCCTGGTCCTCTAGAAGAAAAAGCCAGTGCTCTTAATTTACACTGA